>NW_011967174.1:609797-612186 GCF_000949405.1 Vollenhovia emeryi
ACAGGCTATCTCGCTCTTCTACGATTCTACTGTTTCTCTCTCACCCGCGGGAATTTGACGAGCTCTTATGGCCACGTCTCTGATTACAGGGTCTCTAGGCAATCCGCGACTTGTCAGTCACCGCGTAGTCCCGTCTGGGCCGTTGAGCGGTTCACACGTCTTCCGACGGAAGATAAAATTTTTGATCCTGCGGGATTGCATCATCCGATAGGGATTGCATCATCCCGCGCGAGGCTCGGTAGTTGGGCCTCTGCATTGTGTGACACGTTAGGAGTTTTATTTCATCAACTGTAATCTCCACACTATTGCCTATTGGATAGTCATGGCCGTATCGGTTCGCTTAGTGCGACCAAGTGCCAAATAACCGGAGGAAGAAGAAGCGACTTGTCAGTCGCCGCGTGTTCTCCAAGAAAAATCGGCGGGAAACCGACTCGAAGGCCGGCGAGCGAATCACCCGGCGGTGCCTCTCTTCGGGGCGTCTTGCGTGCGCGTGAAACGCGCTCCCCGTCGAAGATCGTCTCTGGAAGAGAGATCTTTGGCACCTCTCGGGAAAGGCGGTCGCCGGTTTCGAGGCCGATCGAGACCACGCGACTCGGGGGGGAACGTGTTTTCGGGCCCATCCGGTCAAACCGCAACAGCTTGTAAACATATCTCTTGGCCCGTACATATAAAAGTGAATGATCAATTTCCTTAGGCGGTCGGGATCGCGCGAATCGACCACACGCTGCAGGCAAAAACGTCGCGGAGGAGAGGCTCTCCCTCAGTGTCACCTCGAATTCGCCGGACTGTGAATCTGCCAAGGCTGGCGCGCCAACGCGGTCGGCCGCAGAGCCGGGTCGAGACTCGAGACCCGGGGGGGTCAATTCTGTATCTTACGCTACAGTGAAAGTGCCAAAAATGAATAGCCATGTCTCTCTCTCTCTCTAACCGTCCCCTGAAGCCCGATCTACGATGCGTTCTTTGCGTCTAGAAACATTTTATCGGCCGATAAACACGTTAAAGAAACTCTGTGCATGTTGGTTAACTGTATTTACATTATACATTGCACAATCGTGCGTTGTCGACAAATTTTTTAAGCATATCGAGACTCGCCCGTGCAAAACGGAACGTTTCTCGTTGCGAACAAGATTAGACTTTGGAAAGAGAGAAAGCCGCTCACTTTTAGCAATTTCACTGTATTTACAAGATACAGAATTGTCTCCCCCCCCCCCCAAGACGCGCGCGCGCGCGCGCTGGTCGAAAATAATACTCACCCTCCGGCGACGAGGTGTATCGCCGTGTCGCGATCCAACATCCTCGGCCGTGTGCGCCGCGCAGATCCGCTGTCAACCTACGGCAGCATGCACCTCCGGCGAGACGTCGGCGGCGAGCGTGCCCGACGGCCGGGCCGTGCGAGACGAGACGAAACGAGACGGGGCGAAGCGAGGAGAGGAGAGGAGAGGCGAGGCGAGGCGAGGCGAGGCGCGCAATAAGGTCCGTGCCGAGGTACTACGTAATAACACCGGCTTCGAACGGCTCTCGGTCGATCGCGGGCGATTTACGACGCGCGACGGGCCGCGCTCTTTCGTCCTCCCTCTCTCTCTCTCTCTCTCTCTTTCCCTCGGCAGCGGCGATAACGACGAAACGGAAACGACACTCGGCACGGCACCGCGCCGTGACGCACGTACACTGTTTTTCAACGCCGCGAAACGACGAACGACTCCGGCCAACGCGACAACGTATCACGCACTACTACCGCCAGATTCCCCCAGATTCTCCGTCCCCGCTCCCTCTACTTAGCGCGCTCGCCCCCTCCATCGAGCGACGAATGTGGACGGTTGACTCCGAGAGCGCGCGCGCGCGTACTCGTTTCAAGGACGAAAAACAACGCGACCGTTTAATTCGTTCTTTGTCTCTTTCCAACTGTTCCTTTAGAAAGAGATAAACACGAATTAAACTAAAATTACGGTTAAGCGACGTTTGGTGAAAAACCGAGCCTCAGCCTAAAGCCTCGTCCACATAGAAGTGGTAAAGTCGCAGTCGTAAGAACAGTCGACTGCGATTGGTCAATTCCGTCAGGCACATAAGAATTGACCAATCATAGTCGATTATTCTTACGACTGCGACTCTGCGACTCGCATTGTAGACCACGCATCAGGCTGGGTCTACATAGGCCGTGCGTTCTTTTAGGCATCGGATACAGCAGTTTTTGCAGTAATTCATTCTTTTAGCCCGACTGCGCAGTCGACTGCACCGCAGATTTCCGTGAGGCTGGATTCAGACTGAACGCGATGAGCGATGAGCGACGAACGATATCCAATGGGCGTACAGCTTTCCCATGTAACCTGTTCGCCCATTGGATAATCGCGCGTCGCTCATCGCTCATCGCGTCCAGTCTGAATGAGCCATC
>NW_011967174.1:613877-621092 GCF_000949405.1 Vollenhovia emeryi
AGGAAGAAGATAAACTCTAAACTAGTGCAATCAGTTTAGCTATAAAGAACATACTCCTGCATACTCCATATGAATGCCGGTCTCTCTCTCTCTCTCTCTCTCTCTCTCTCTCTCTCTCGCAATATCGCGACCGCCGTCAACTCCATCTGCTGGCGCTTGCTTCTACCATAAAGGCAGGAAGCTGTCCAAGCCTGTCCAAGCCGCTACTGGCGCTCGCTTGCCATTTTGACTGACGCCTCGTCTGGATCCTCGTAAACAGTTTAGCTCCTGCTTGACCGCGCCTGGAGCGACGGGGAGACGCTATGTCGAAGCGCAGGATCGAAGTCGTGGATCCCTATATCAAACGGAAAACCACGTGAGTGCATCAGCCCGTGCCCTCGTTCATGGAGGACGCGGACGGCCAGGCGACACTCGTCCCCCTTTGCCATGTGCAGTGCCGCGATATCAGACCAGGCCGATGCCTTATCGCGCGCGAGCTGCTCGCCAGCGCGCGCGTGAGCGCGCGCGATCGTCGCCTACGGAGCCTCGGGTCCCGTACGGGACTCGTCACTTCGAAGGCCGTCACTTCCGGCTATCAGAGAGACTCGTAGCTACGCTCCGTAACGGTTCTTCGGACCTGCAACGAAAACACAAAACCACACTTTTAACAGTCACGCACTTTCCTCAGCAAGCGCTGCGCACCATGTAAAACACTTGTTCGCACGCATCGCCGTAATTCCATTGGTCTCGTACGTGTGTCGATGTGTGCGACAACAATATCTCTACCACCATTCTGCACTTAGCTCTGTATTCTGTAAAACTTTCGCTCCACGAGCTCTGTGGCACTTTAGCGCTCTCTTCTTCAAACGTTCCTCGCTCTCCGGTGTCACACAGCTCGTAGAGACGCAGCGTACGGAGCACTTTTACAGAATACACCCCTTGCTTTCGACTTGGTGCGTTCGCCAACATTTGGCGTCCAGCTTGTTGCGCGGCACGTAGGCCGTTGGAATGGAATGGTCACACTATGATCGTTTTGCAGGGACAGCTCCATCTCCAACAATGCAATGGGCGCAGGGTCCACGGCGGCGAAGAGCCAGGTGCAGTTCAATCCGTACACCATGCTGCCATACACGCCAAAGTACTACGATCTCTACAAGAAAAGGGTCACTCTGCCTGTGTTTGAGTATCGCACCGATTTCATGAGATTGCTGTCGCAGCACCAATGCATCGTTCTCGTCGGAGAGACGGGCTCTGGTAAGACCACGCAGATACCGCAATGGTGCGTCGAGTATTCGAGAAGTATCGGAAACAAAGGAGTCGCCTGTACTCAGCCTAGAAGAGTGGCAGCCATGAGCGTCGCTCAGAGAGTTTCGGAAGAGATGGACGTTGCCTTAGGTATGTCTTATAATTACTTATTGCAGTCGGGAGAAATTTAGAGGATAGCTTGCTACCTTCTCTCGAAAGCTACCGATACAAATTCTGTCTGCTTCTGTATCTTTCTCCGGGAAAATAATGAGTGCTTGTATCTGAGTCAAAGGAATTTAGCAAGTGTATCTCTTCACTGAATAAATTGAAGAATTATCTCGTATCTGTTGATTTGATGAAGAAAAGTCGAGCGTAATTAAATAGTAGCTATTAGGACCAATTTATGAGCAAACTCACGATTTTAAGACGTGATAAGGAACACTCACTTAGTAAAGTTACAAATTTAACGTGGTTGTTTTGACTTGACTCAGGCCCAGTTGTTCATTTCCTGGTTAATTCTTAAGTAGAGGTTGATCGTCTCTCCGTCTCTTCTCAAATAATGACATAGAAACAGATGGAGAGTCGACTAACTTCTGGTTAACCAGAAAGTGAAAAACACGGCTCCAGTTATCTTCACAAATGAATGCACTGGTGATATCGTGATACTACCAGAGGCTGCGTTGCAACGGTAATAAATAAAAAATTGTATCGACAGGTCAAGAAGTGGGATACAGTATTCGTTTTGAGGACTGCAGTTCCCCGAGGACTGTGCTCAAGTACATGACCGACGGTATGCTGCTTCGGGAAGGCATGTCCGATCCCATGCTGGATGCTTACCAAGTGATACTGCTGGACGAAGCTCACGAAAGAACGTTAGCCACCGACCTGCTGATGGGTGTTTTGAAAGAAGTGATCAAGCAGAGACCGGACTTGAAACTTGTGATTATGAGTGCTACCTTGGACGCCGGCAAGTTTCAGCAGTACTTCGACAATGCACCGCTTATGAACGTACCTGGTAGAACGCATCCGGTTGAGATATTTTACACGCCGGAGCCAGAGAGGGATTACTTGGAGGCGGCGATTAGAACTGTCATTCAGATACAGATGTGCGAAGAGATTTCCGGGGATCTTCTGCTGTTTCTGACCGGTCAAGAGGAGATCGAGGAAGCTTGCAAGAGAATCAAGAGGGAGATGGACAATCTGGGGCCTGAGGTTGGTGAACTCAAGTGTATACCGCTGTACTCGACACTGCCGCCGAATCTTCAACAGAGAATATTCGAGGCTGCACCACCTACCAAAGCTAACGGTGCTATCGGCCGCAAAGTTGTCGTCTCGACTAATATCGCAGAGACGTCGTTGACCATCGACGGAGTCGTTTTCGTCATAGATCCTGGTTTTGCTAAGCAAAAAGTAAATACAAAGTTTTAATTAATTTGAATTAATAAGATTTTACTGTCGTGAACTTGTTATTAACTTCCCCCCCCCCCCCTCGTTAACAGGTGTACAACCCTAGAATTCGTGTCGAGTCTCTCTTGGTGTCGCCCATTAGCAAGGCCTCGGCGCAACAGCGTGCCGGTCGCGCTGGCAGAACAAGACCTGGAAAGTGTTTCAGATTATACACGGAAAAGGCGTACAAAAACGAGATGCAGGACAATACCTATCCCGAGATTTTGCGTTCTAATCTTGGAAGCGTCGTGTTGCAATTGAAGAAACTTGGCATTGACGACTTGGTACGTGTCTATCACAATGTTGCGATATTTGCTTTTGAATAACATTGCTTTGAATTGTAAAAATGACTTTTTCACACGTTGCGCGACAGGTACATTTTGACTTTATGGATCCACCGGCGCCTGAAACACTTATGAGAGCTTTGGAACTTCTCAATTATCTAGCAGCTCTTGACGATGACGGGAACCTGACGGATCTCGGCGCGGTGATGGCGGAATTTCCATTGGATCCCCAGTTGGCGAAGATGCTTATAGCTTCTTGCAATCATAATTGCAGCAATGAGATACTCAGCATTACTGCTATGCTCTCAGGTAACGTATTGGGGTTTGCTATACGCAATAATGTATTGTAACACTTTACTAATAACTTAATAATAGGATATTCTCTCTTTATATTATATAGGATTTCCCCGAATGTCTAAGGGGGAGGGGGGGAGTTGTGTTTACGATGCTGGAACTTGGTCCAAGTTTTAGTTTTGAGAAATATTTAGCCAATCAATTTGCAGTTATTCCATAAAAGGACCTGGACCAAGTTCTAGCATCGTAGACACAGGTCTTAAGCTAGATTTTGAGATCGGGTAGTAAGTTCAATTCTGAACCAAAAAATTCTTATAAACGTGGGTCAAAAATGCTTCATAAAAAAATTAATGTCTAACATCTCTAAAATCATGTTTTTTTTAAGTTTTAGCGTCAATAATCAAAAAAACTGTTGTGTATTTAAAATTGGTTATCTAGAGATCTATGAGATACAGTAAAAATACTTTGGTCTCTTTTGAAAGATAATTTAATTCTCTATAATTTTTTCGACTACTCTTCATTAAAAGAAGCATACATTCCTAGTTATTTGCAAAAATGTATTTGAAAAACGTGATTTTTCCGCTTAAAGAAGCAATTTTAGACCCACAAATATGGGACATTTTTTGTCCAGGATTAAATTTCTTCTCAAAGTCCATCTGAACGTTCGGGAACACCCTGTATATTATTCACCATTAATCTATTACGAAAGTCATAAAATGTATAAGAAAAAACACTAAAAACAAAGTAATAGAATCAGAATTGTGATAAGATAACGTGGTATATTGACGATTGACATGGTATTAGTCCCACAGTGCTTTGTGAGGCCGAACGAATCCAAAAAAGCTGCGGATGATGCAAAGATGAAATTTGCACACATTGATGGCGATCATCTAACATTACTTAACGTGTATCATTCTTTCAAACAACGTAAGTACTCACTTCTTATTATTTCTATCGTGAAACACGTAGTTCCATAGTTCCATCTATGACGAATTGCTTGTAGATATGGATGATGCTCAATGGTGTTACGATAATTATGTGAATTATCGGTCGCTGAAGAGCGGAGACAACGTCAGGCAACAGTTGAGCAGAATAATGGACAGATTTGTGTTGAAACGCACTTCGACGGATTTCAATTCAAAAGATTATTACATTAACATCAGGAAAGCTCTTGTCAATGGTTTCTTCATGCAGGTAACAAATATCTAGTCTCTTTTCATGCGTCTATGGTCTGTTTTTTTTCTCTCTCACACATCTTGATTTTGTTGTTCCAACAGGTAGCACATTTAGAGAGAACTGGGCATTATCTGACCATCAAAGATAACCAGGTAGTACAACTGCATCCGAGCAGCTGTCTCGATCATAAACCAGAGTGGGTTATTTACAATGAATTTGTGCTCACTACTAAAAATTACATCAGAACAGTCACCGACATCAAACGTAAGTTTCTCCATTGCACTTCGTTACAATCTGTACACACGTTTACGCTGCGTTACGTGGGGTCTAGAATGCAAGTCTCGGAGTCGCAGTCGTAAGAATAGTTGACTATGACTATGTTTACACGGTACTCTAATCGGGTTTAATAACATCCGTAGTTAAAGGGCTGGCCAATCACAGTCATTCCATTCTTCTGAGGAATAGTTGTGATTGGCCAGTTTTATAACTACGGATGTTATTAAACTTGATTAAGAATGATGTGTAAACGTAGTCTATGATTGGTCAATTCTTATGTATCTGAGTGAATTGACCGTTGATCATTCTTACGACTGCGACTCCGAGACTCGCATTGCAGATCCTGCATTATTTCTTTCCTTTCGTCGTTTATTATAATTAGTGGCTTCCGTTGGTTGGCGTTTTCTTTATTGAGCTTTCATATTTCTTTTTACAGCCGATTGGTTGCTCATGATAGCGCCGCAATACTACGATCTCCAAAATTTCCCCCAGTGCGAAGCGAAGAGGCAGCTCGAGCTCACCCAGGCGAAATTAGATTCGAAACAGTATCAGGAAGGCTTCTAACCTCTATATACCTTAGACATATTTGGAAATCGCAAGAAACTGTCGAGAATGCTCAGTCAAAATCCTGCTTTTATCGTGGCGAACTTCGGCACGCGACTTTCTCACCTATCGGAATCACATCACATACAAATCATTGTGAGACACATTATGGAGAATCACTTTCTGTCCTTCACGCAAAAGGCACGGAAGAGATACATTGGAACATTTAGGTTTCCTGACGAGCCCGGCGCTGGCTTGTACGATGTAAAAATTGAACATTTAAAAAATTTAATTTAACCTTTCGATATCTAAGCCAAACGGGGGAAAGGAAAATGGACAATTTATTAACTTGAAACACACAGCAAAAGCATAGTTAATCGATAAGAGGGGTTATTTATGTACATTCAAGAGAATACGTAGTCTCTAAGTAATTTTAACAGTAGAGTTCATTAATCGACGTTTACATTCGAACGCATTCGGAATGTCACTAGATATAATAGATTAATTTTTGTATTAAATGTTGACCATATAATGTGAAGAAGGTATATAAAATGGCCACTACATATATAGTAAAAAAAAAAGGGAACATAGTCCTCGTATTTGCCTAAAAATTGTCTCGAAAAGAAAAAAAATTGTTTTTTTCACTAATGTCATGTCGCTCCTCTCGCCGTGGACTCTGATACGACTTGTCCCGTGCTTTATATTCCGTGCTCCTCCTCAGATTTAGAATATGTTGCGGTGTGTACGGTGGCATTTTTAAGTGGAATGGATAGCGAGAATGATCATATGCTTATAAACGCGCATGAACTTTTTACTAAAACGAGATAGAATGGAACAATTTCTAGACGCGCGTCTGAAAGAAATCAAATTGATGAGGGGGCAAAAGTATTTATGATATATTAATAGAATTAAAGCCATTCAGCACACAACATACACATACACGAATACACAAACACGATGGCCAATTTATGAAAAAGCAGCATTCAGTGTAATAAAGCATCTTTATTAGCACCTGAAAGGAAAACTGAATTTGAGTATCCTGTATGTTTATTGTGTTCATCATTGACATTCTACACGTATAACGATGAATGTATGAATTTTTTTTTTAAGGCAAGGAAGGACCAAATAATTCCGTCTTAAATGTTAAAAACAATTTCTGTAATTAACTCTTCAATTGTGTTGCAGCTAACATCTGTTAACTGTTTCTCTATTTATGGTAAACTTGGATATAACAAGATACTTATTCGATTTTGTAAATAACTACGAAAGAAAAAAAGGAAAGGTTTTTATGACAATGCGAAATAAGTTATAACGAATGTTTTGTTGCATTATACGTTGTTCATTCCAATAAAAATTCGAAGCTTTTATCTCAATATTAGCATGATTTTTATTTCAAGTCTGGCCAAAGAGATCGACAAATATTCAGTTTATTAAGTTATTAATCTGATTTGAAAACTCTTTGTGGTGAAAAAGAGGGATTGCATTGTGTTACTTTGGATATTTGTCATTCCATGCGTTTCTAATTTCGGAATGTATGACGTTGCAATTGCGGACATGCGCAAACGAGCGATTTTGCGTTCCGAAATTCATCAAAGTATTCCCCATTCGCTGTCCGTATTGGGCAATGGATTAGGATTGAGATTGGGTTCAATTTTGACCAATCGGAGCAATTAATAAAATCAATTACAATAACCTGTCTGTAAAACTATAAAGGTGGATTAAAATTGTCAATTCAAAATTCAGTGAAAAAAATGATAAACATGGCGAACCAATCAGAATCTGGATACCGCATGTCCAGACTCTGATTAGAGGGTCTCTAGCCAATCAGTCCCAGTCTACAATAGATGATTTAAGCCCTAAGCTTTAAGAAATTGGCCAATCACGGTCAAGTATGAGTAGAATGCGCGACTGTGATTAGTCAATTTTTTAAGGCTTAGGGCTTAAATCTCTATTGTAGACTGGGACTCACGAG
>NW_011967174.1:623274-639617 GCF_000949405.1 Vollenhovia emeryi
TACTGTGGTTACGTTCGTGACGATAGTGATTTTCGTTCTTCGTGTTGGCAGAGGTTTCCCGCGCGTGCAATTTCGACGCATTTATTACCACTTGGCGGAGCGCGCACTGTGGGAAAGATATCAACAAAGAGACAAGTCCGTTGTCGTTTGTCGCGGTTTGATAAGCTCGTGTCGAGGGACTGTCAGTCAAGATCGCAACACAAAATCTCTGTGACAAACGTGCAACATGTTCAGTCTGGGCGAGATCAGCGAGCAGCTGAGAGACGTGAGCCGAAGGTCGGTCGGAGTCTCGTTCGCCGGTCAGTCGCTCGTACTGGACACCGCGAATGACGGTAAGTCCGTTAGAATCTTTACGACGCTGGATCCTCTCGTGTGGCACCTTCGCGTGAAACGAATTGCGGCTATTAACGCGAGCCCGCCTCTCTTTCATTCGATTCTGAGACGCAGCTATTGTCTCTTATTCGCCGCCAAAGTTCTGCTTGCACGTTCGTGCGTATAAATTAAATTATTTATTTATAGATTGTATTTTTCTATTTCCCTATTACCACCGGAGGATTTTCTTCACCAACGAATCTGTCGTGTCCGTTTTGCAGCTCTGCGAGTGGTGGAAGCGATTAAAACATGCCCGTGCCTGGAGTACTTGGACCTGGAAGGAAACACGCTGGGCACGCCGGCCGCGGAGGTAATAGCGGAGGCGCTGAAGGAGAAGGGGAGCCCGTTGAAGAGAGCTCTGTGGAAGGACATGTTCACCGGTCGTCTGAAAACAGAAATCCCAAAAGCGTTGGAGTACCTGGGGACGGCGTTGTGCACCGCCGGCAGTCAACTCACCGAGCTTGACCTGAGCGACAATGCCTTCGGCCCGATCGGTATTCAGGGATTGGCGAATCTGTTGGCGTCGAGCCCGTGCTACACCCTTCAGCAGTTGAAGCTCAACAACAACGGTCTCGGCATATCGGGTGGAAAAGTGTTGGCTAAGGCATTGGAGAAGTGCCATGAGAATAGTTCTAAGGAGGGTGAGATATTACATCACATGTATATGCAATTATATGTACTTAAAAAAATACATATAGATGAAAGTCCTCTATTATGAGATAGCAGGTTTTTAACTCACAAATTCAATCTCTTTTCGCAACGATTACGCAATGTAACGAAGAATCCGCTAAACAGATTTCGCTCTAAGGGCAGTAAATTCATGATGGAATCAACTCATGACGCCTATTAATTTAATAGAAACCCCGCTATCCCATATTAGATTCCTATGTCATAATAGGGGGTGAAGATGCTAAAAGTGAGTCATAATGTATTCTAGACACTTAATGGAGTGGCGTTCCGTTACAGGTACGCCGCTTGCGCTGAAAGTTTTCATCGTCGGCAGAAATCGGCTGGAGAACGAGGGCGCGCAAGCGTTGGCGACCGTGTTTGAAAAGTTAAAAACATTAGAGGAAGTTGTGATGCAGCAGAACGGCATATATCACGTAGGCATCGCAGCGATCGCGCAGGGTTTATCGGCCAATCCTAACTTGCGGGTGTTAAACTTGAACGATAACACGATCGGGCTGAAGGGCGCAAGAGCACTCGCGAAAGCTTTACCGACTTTCCGGGGTCTGGAGGAGTTAAACCTTGGAGATTGTTTATTAAAGACGAAAGGTGCTTTAGTCTTGGCAGAGGCGTTGGAGATTCACGGCAATCACACGTCCCTTAGATGTCTGGACTTGAGCAATAACGAGCTTCGCGTGGATGCCGGAAATGCTATCGCCAAAGCCATGCATGATAAAACACTTCTGGCAAATCTACAGCTGGACGGTAATTGCTTTGGCACGGAAGGACGCGAGAACCTCCGACAAATCCTTACGAAGTTGGGAAGAATTGATGCGCTTAGTACTTTGGACGAGGATTATACAGAGGATGAGGAGGAGGAAGATAATGATGACAACACTGAGGATGGACAGAGCGAAGAGGACGAAAGTGATAACAATGAAGCTGAATCAAGTGACAAAGACAACAAGGAACAGGGTAATGTTGCGCAAAGCGCAGTGGTAACAGTAGCGGAATTTATTAAGTCACCAATAGGTGAGAAACTGATTCTGCTGCAGGATGATGTGCAAGCTTTCATTGACTACGCAACGGTGCGTATTAACACGTGCACTTGTACAAGTTACTTATATTCCCAGCGAGATTTTTTACTCTCTTGTTGTTCCAGAATTTAGCCAATCAAAGTAACGCAACTACGGAGCAGAAGTATATGGAGGAGCTTTTACGGATAACTATGAAAGTGTCGGCATTGTGTGGCAGTGGTTACATAAATGTGAGAATAAAAGCGGAATTCTTGTCAGACGCTTTATACGCAAAGCTGTTTTCTTATGCGGTAGAGAACAATATAATCTCCAATTTGAATAATGCATTATTAGTGAATCTTGGTTTGCTAAAGGTAAGAAAAATTAACAATTATCATTGTGTATGCGCGTGGAAGGTGAAAGCAATTAACAATTGTTTGTTTCTTAGAGCGAGGACAAAACCAGTGGAAAAATTGATTGGAATTTAGAAGGATGTTTTAAGGCCCTGGAAAAAGTTACTCAGAGAGATTATTTCTCAGCGCAAACGAGGAGTATGTTAAAAGTATTTCTAGAGAAACCAATGAAAACTAGTCGCGCGAACGTAGTAGATCCATTCCAAGATTCTAAAGCTGCTCTTAAAACTGTTCTAGACAATATTCAAGTTACGTAAAATTACCGGAAATTATCATAACATATAGTTATTTATTTTTATACATTATATGAAAAATAGAAATTTCATGTAAAGCTGAAATTAAGATACCATCGTTATACATGAATTTTGCAAAATATACATAAATAATGATCTTAATCAAATAATCTTGAAGATAAATCTTCATATTTTAATTCAAATTTTGTACTTTTAATATTAATATTTTTCAATATAAACTTTTTGCAAATGTGATCTTTATCTTATAATAAAACGTACTTCTTTTTATTATGAAACATAATCACGAAATAATTGAATTATAACATCGAAATGAAAAATACATTTATTATCTTACAACGTGTGTGTGAACGTGTATATACAATATACACTCATTTCGAGTTTCAATGCAAGTTACTTTTACCTTCTTTTAAATTACTAATAAAATATAATAGACGCTATTGTAAAAGCTATTTCTTAAAATAATATCAATATATTATAAAATCAATTTTTTATTTTAATTTAATATGTATATTGTAACACAAATGAATTTTATACAAAGCAGTACTTGGTGATATACGTATAATGGATTTAAAAATGCAAAACTATTGCCGTACAACTAAAATGTTCATCATGAGTTTAAAATGATGTCTATGTAATATTTTTCACGAAAATTTGTAAGATCGATTATAGATTGATGTGAAATAAATAATGTCTGTGTGTACGTGTGCTGGTAAAACTCAATACGAAGTTGCACTGTTATTATCGCTTTCATTTGTTCATAATGTACATACTATATGAGTAAGAAAAGCTTGAGGGAAGCTTGTTCCGATGTTCAAAGTGTAGTTTTGTGAAAGCTAGTTCACGGCAACGGCCGATGCTGGATCCCATCCTGGATGAAAGAGATCGACAGACAGTTGCATGCAGTGCGACGATGGTTGATCTTTCATGTACATTGTAGCCTAAAAAAATAGAATTTGAAAGAATTAGCATAAGAGTACACTTGCTTTTTCTCAACTTCAAACTTTTGTTTATGTGATACGTACAAGAAACAGAACCAATTGTGATTTTGTCATAGTATTACAATTCTGTCCCAGAGTAGACGGATAACTTATCACCCCGTCGTTACTTCGTATATTAGCTGCTATCAATTCTAGACAATGTTTCTCATTCACTCTGAACGTCGACAATATCGATGCTGTTGCAAATAAAAGAATCAATTTGACAATGACACACTTTTTTTCTCGTGTAGAATTTTCTCGAGTAACGCTGTTAATTACTATTCAATTTCTTACTTCTCTCGGACGCCTCAGCGGACAAGAACCTCGACAAAACCGTCCCAGACTCGGAGCTTTCGGAAAATATATGTGGATAACGTCTGAGAAGTAATTTCATCAGCAACATATTGCCGCGATTTCCAGCTAGGCTGTTATTAGGTATACAGAGGATCTCGTCCTCTGTTCTTCTCACTAACAATACGGTCCCGTTATATCTATCAAATAACAAAAGATGTCAGTGCAAAGATGCATATGCGACACTTTGTATTATATCGCGCCGTAGAATATACCTATTCAATTGTTCTGCTATGTTTAAATTGAAGTAATCTCTGATTATGTTGCGGACTAAGCCTTCTAAGGACGGTGACATTGTTTTAATAGCTAATGGAAGTATATCGTCGAAAGTAGCGTCTAAAACCTGCAGTGATCAAGTCGTCAATTTATGGAATATCAAGTTTACATGCGTAATCGATGAAATCGAACGTTACCAAGCTCTGAATAGAAGGATAATTCATAGCGGCCCACGTGGCGGTGTAGCCACCGATGCTCCAACCGTACAGGATGATCCGCTCCTCGGGGAAGTTGAGACGCTCGATCGCAAAGCGCATTATACAATCAATGGCGTTCTCCTCTTGATCTGGATATGGCGCGCCCTTTGTGGTCATGACTTACTGTTACTGTTATACGAGATAGGAGTTGGTCCGCGAAGAAGGCTTGCCATTACTCGCAACTTTACATTTACTGTCTGAATGACAATAACAGCAACACCGGCAACATTCTATTATCGCAATAAAGGGTTTTACGACGGAGTAACAGCAATTCTTCCCGCCGGATCGTTGCTCGCGGAACAGCGCGAGGCTCGCTCCTCCGCAAGCGGCGATACTTACGGTACTGCCAGCGAATCCCGGATGATTCCAGCCCAGCACCGAGTAGCCCTTGTTCAGCGGAGTGGCTATGATGCCCATCTCGTAGAACCCACAGTTGCCTTCGCAAGTTACAACCAATACCTGGCCATTGGCGCTCCTGCAACATGGTGCAACGTCAGAAGGCAGTTCGCAGCACGACAGGGGACGTCGATAAAGTTATCGTTTACATTACTTGTTACGCCGATCGACAAACATCGCGTCAATCTGATTCTTATCAGCGGTCATCAATTTGAATCTCTCTCCGCCTTGTTTTATCAAGTCTATCCTTCCATTCATCAGCGCGGAGCCTTTAACATCGCGATAAACAAAATGATCTTGTTAGATATGATAAGTATGTGAAAATAAGATAAAACGTAGCTACAATAACAATAGTAACGCATTACCGTGTATCAGGCGGATGAAAGTCATACTGCCGGGATAAATCAGTTTACCCGCCAAGGTGTGCGCCACCATGTAAGAAAGTAATTTACACGGTACGGCAAATAAAAATTCTTTGCCGTTCTGTCGCCTCAGTCGCCCACTGGCCTTCGCGATCTTTTCTAGCGTCAATCTGTCCGCAGTGTCGCTACAAGAAGTATACAATTAGGCAACGGTAACGTTAATTGCGATACACACAAATCGCTTTTGAATCCTCAATCTTATTGTTAGTCTCAACTTGAACAGATCAACATTTAACGCGCTATTTACCAAGTTTTCGAATGGAATCAAACAAAATGCAGGGTTGGAAAGTCACTTAATAAAAGTATGTAGTTACAGTTATGCAAAAAGTAGCAAACCGTTACTTTGCAGATACTTTCTTGCAATAAAAATATCAAATTTGCATGTGAAGCGCCGATAAAGGCGTTTATGCGTTCATAAAAAGCCTAATGCGATCTGTGGAGGTTTAAAATATATATAAAGCAGCTATTAATGTAACTGAATTAAGGAGAGAAAGTAACAAAGTTAGAGTTACCAAAAAAGAGCAACTGTAACTGTAACTTCGTTACAAGTAACAAGTTACTTTTCAACCCGGACAAAATGTCGAAATGCCAATCACTTTTCCAAGACATCAATTCGAGATCTAACAAGAAAACGTTCCATCTCCGCTACTAGAGTTGTAAAGGGTTACAATTTGAGAAATACCACAAATTTGTTAAAATTGATCAGACTTGTCGCCCGAACGAAAGTTGAAGATCCTCCAACGAGTTGTGCACTTATTGTCGACAGGAGTTCGAACCTTCTCAGCTCCGACACATCGAAATCCACGGGCCATGCCCAGAAATCGAAGTCGTACTTGTGCAGCTCCTGCTTCGTGCTGGCGTTGTAATGCAACTGCGCCTCGTTCAGGGTCTCCACGAACTTGACGTACACCGGATTGTTAACCCTGCAGTAGCCGCGTGTGGCCAGCGACGCGACGAGGAGCGCGCCGGCGCCGGCCGCCAGTTTGCTCAGGTAGGTGACGTCTGTCAAGTAGCCGCGCTGGTATATGGCGAACATGGCGATGACCGGCACGGCGTAGAGGCTTATGGACCACATCGCCGCGAACTGCAACAACGCGAGAGCGATTTGTGATCGAGTTGGCGCGGATTCCTCGCGAAGCGACACGGGAGATACGGTCGGACCGATAAGACGCGACGGAGGATCTGGAGGCCTCGTCGCTCGGCGAGACCGCCTCCGTCCTGTCGCGTAGGTAGATCACTTACGGAGATGACGATGTTGTCGCCCCATCGCTCCAGGCTCCTCGCCTCGTACGACTTCTGCAACGCAGACACGCACCTATAACCTCAAACCTTATGCAAATCCCTCGGCGGGGAAAGCGCTGAATAACGTGCGTACTTACGTCAACCAGACCGATCCACGTTACCTCGTAAATCTTGAAAAGCCGCGGACTGAACGTGCACCTCCACAGCGTCCTGATCAACGACATCTCGTCCACGCGCGCTCAGCCGAGAACAGCCTGATGTATAAATATGCTACACTGCGGAGTTGCGGACGTCGCGATGCGGATCGAGGGCTCTCTTGGCAGTAATGTCAGCACCAACACAACAGCGGGAAGGCCGGGAAGGAGGGGGGGGGGGAGACGAAATGAACTCTCTCGTCGATCGAACGCGCGCAGTAGATCGGCGAGCGGGCGAGAGAAAGAGAGACAGAGACGTGAAGCTGTCGGATGAGAAATTTGTGTGAATTTTCCTCGATAAATCGACTCTCTTTCCTTCCGATGAGACGCTGATTTAAAGAAGAAAGAGAAATATTAGTCTTTTTAATAAGAACCCGAGAGCAACGAGCAGCACCTCTCGGCGCCGATTGGCGCGCCACCTCGAGCGCTGCGATACCTCGCGATTCTCGAAATTTTAAACCGCGAGTCTCGAACGTGCCGCTTTTAGCTGCGAACACTTCGGTCCATATTTTCCGAATCCTCTTCCGTCAATAAATTTGTTCAATAAACTGTAGCCAATCAGAAGACTTGTTAAGGTCGTTCTACATTAAGTTGCAAGCAATCGCTGGCGCGTCCATATTGTCGCAAGTCGCAAGGCGATTTTTATTAATATAAAATTTTCTAACCGATCAGTCCCGGTCTACAATAGAGATTTACCTGAGCCTAAAGCCCGTATCAGACTACGGATTGGGATTGGGCTTAGATTGAAATTTAACCAATCGTAGTAAAGTTTACTAATCTCAAGTTCAGTAACTTTTACTCTGATTGGTCAAATTTCAATCTAATCCCAATCCCAATCCGTAGTCTGATACAGGTTTAAAGCCTCGTCTACATAGAAGTCGTAAAGTCGTAGTCGTAAGAATAGTCGACAATGGTTGGTCAATTCTTATGTGTCTGACGAAATTGACCAATCGCAATCGATTATTCTTACGGCTACGACTTTACGACTTCTACGTAGACGAGGCTTTACTTGCGTCTAATGTAGAACGACCTTTATCTGCAGTATCAGAAGATGCATAGCAAAACAGTTTCAAGAGGAAGGGCCATCGCACACAAAATTGCATAGTTGCATATGCATAGCACAAGACCGTCTGGACCAATGAGCGCGTTATGTAAAGCAATATGGCGACTCAATGTTCGATGTTCATTGGTTCAAACGGTTTTCATATGCATAACGAATTTGATTGGTTCATTTCCTTGTGCATTTGCTTGTAGACCAATCAAATTCGTTATGCATATGCTTATGCACTTATGCAAAAGTGTGTGCTCCCCGCTTAAAAATAGGCGCGCTGTCGAATCTCCAGCGCTTTACGCCCACTTTTATTTTTGGAACTACTCCGCTACGCCCATTTTCAAGCACTGTCGATAAAGTCTCCACTTGATGCGTGTCCGCGCTATGCATTCTGACATCTAATTTATGAAGTTTACATTGTCTACGTGAAAAAAAGTTAATGTAAACATCATGTGAACGATTCGTGTAGACGTAATTTGGAGATATTTACGGCGTAATGCTGGAAAACGGGCGTTAGCGCGGATACATGCAGAGTGGAGACTTTATCGACGGTGCTTGAAAATGGGCGCTGCGGAGTAGTTCCAAAACTCAAAGTGGGCGTAAAGCGCTGGGAGCCGACTAGCGAGACGGAAACAAGTAAAACGCCGGCGTGGCCGCTCTCAGGTTTCTCTCTGGTCGAACGCCAGCGTGGCCGCTCGCAGGTTTCTCGCTGCTGCTGCAAACTGAGCGGTAGTGCTACTGAATGCATCCAATCCGAATTTAACAATGGTATACAACAAACTAAGCGACTCAAGCGTTTACAACGCGCCGGAGTTGTTTGATACGCGTGTCAACCTGGTCTGATACTCGTGACACGGGGGTACCAGACCAACGCGCACCTAAGTAATCCACGTACTTTTACGCCGTGCGTATGGAACGACTTGGTACGAATATGGTACTTGGTACGCGTATCAAATGCTCTGTGCAGACTAGGTCATAGTATGACTGGCAGATCCAACTCCGTCATCTGTTTCGTTTTGCGTCGATTCATTCTGCACATCCGACATTGCTCTGGGCAGACCGGGCAGACCAATGAGAGAAGAGTAGTATGTGCGGTAGTGTGGCTTTGACGAGTACGTATACACACACACACGCACCCATCGCTGGATCCTGCCCGAGTGCATGGAACACCACGTGATCGCGACCGCGAAGATCAAAGGGGCCGATCTGCTAGTGATACTATGGTCTTGCATACAGGCCTGGAAGCAACATCGATTTTTGAGTGGCAGGGGGTGACTCCGTTACGAAGATAGTTTTCGTTCGCGCCAACGTCACTGTGCGTCGCTCGTGAGATATGACCTCAAGTGCGCGGTCTGAGTCACGTGTAGCTGTGAGAATTGAAATTGTGACTGTTTCAGTAACCGCAAATTGAACAATGTTTGTCGAGATGCCTGGAATCGTGTTCGGTACCAAAGTGCAACACAGGATATAGAACTGTGAAACAAAAGTACTCTGCTTTTAAAGTGTCAAAAAAAAAAATTGAAATTCATTCTACACGTCTCTAGGCAGAACAGCATTGTAAAACATTTTGACGCGTACTGTACATGTGCTGTTGTGTCGTAATGTCGCACATGACACTTCTAGATCATACGCGACACCTTGCGGCTGAAAATCGGAGTAAAAGCATGGACATCGAGAGAGAGTCCACCCCCACCATCGTTGCTTCCAGACCTGTGTGTAAAGCCAGTGATGCAAGCCTTGGGCCGCCAGCGCCACCGAGTGCTGCACCAGCTGCACTACGACGCTCGCGCGCTCGTTTGCGCGAGCGTCGTAGTGCAGCTGGTGCAGCACCCGACGGTGCTGGCGGCCCGAAGTTTACATCACCGCACGTAAGACCGTGGCCGTCACGTCGCGCCGGTGCCGCGTCGGTTCGCGTCTCGCGGATTTTGAAATTCGCGGCCGCGCGACCGGTCGCTCACGCGATTTTTCCAGCCGGCGTCGCGCCGCGCGGGGGAGGGGGGAGAGAAGAATATCGCGAGGGTACACGCCGCGCGCGATCTCCGGTGGGCGCCGACCTCCGATGTTCGCGGAATCGCGGCCACGCGCCGGTCGATCGAGCGGCCGCGCCGCATGATTTTCGGAACGTCCGCGAGGCGGAGAGAAGACCTCGCTCGGCGCTGGAGAACGCGAGCAGCGCGGCGGTCACGGCGCGGGAGTAGAGCGGTCGCTGTCGTCGCGGTAGCCGCGCGTCCGGTGGAGACGTTCCTCGTCGCGCACGTCGGGTGCTCGTTCCCCCTCTGCCCCTTGACGCCGCGGCGAGTCTCCGAGTCCCCGTGAAATCCCCCCCCGGGTCGTTGCGCCGCGAGAGACTCCTCTCTTTTTTTCTCTCCCCTCCCCCTCCCCCCCGCAACATGTCAGACTGGGACACCGCGCCTATCACCCTCCGCAAACGTGTACCGAAGTCGTCCACGCTGAAGACCGAGAAGGTATACAGTGTCCGCCTCCTCGTGGCGCGCGTACGTCGCGGAGCCCGCCGCCGCGTATCCGTGTGTTCGCGCGCGCGTGGATCCTGTAACCCGATTGTGTTTGTTTACAGGCGGTCAACGACGCTCGGCGGCAGGGTTACACCGTGGAGACGCAGGCGAAATGTGAGTAACGCCAAGTCCCGACTTGCTCCCCCCTGAGGGACACTTCGCACCTTCCTCGTGCGCGAGACGTAAACAAAGTCCGTCCCTTACGCGGGCACCGATTCTGCGTACATACTCTCTTATCTGATAACGGCGTTCGAGTTACATCACGGCCAGGCCGGGCCGCGACTCGCAGTATTGCTAGTTGTCGCGCTTTCCCCTTTCCCGCGTGAGTGACAATGTGTGCGGACGCCAGCGCGGTTGCGGTAAAAATCAAAGTGCACGCAGGCCACGTTACCGTGTCACATTAACGCCCGGTCGCGCGGTCGCTTAACCTCGGCGCGATTCGCTCTTTCTATGGAAAACAGACCAGGAGTGAATTAAACTCATGCTACGTCAGTTGGAGCAACCGAGCCTGTCGCAGATAGAAACCTCGGGGTGGTTGCGAGGCACTTTGGTGCGTTAACGTGCGGAATAAATGTGTAAGCATACAGGTTATACAGGTTACCTTTTTCAACGAGTATCTAGTACGGTACATTGGCTGAACGTTGGTTAAACATTGGCCCAACGTTGGAGATGCATTGACTGCTTTCAGCAGAAAAAGCTACTTTGCACTAGTCATAAAATTCAAGTAAATTTCAAGTGCGCTCGTAGATTCTGCCAAAAATTAAAGGCATACGCCAATTAGATTCTGGATTTTTACAACAGTTGCAAAGCAGCTTTTTCTTCTGAACCTGGCCAATATTGGCCGTGATATAAGTGCAAATATTGCACGATAATAATTGTATAATATTAGATTTATGTGAAATACATTGGCCAATATTTAGCAATATGAAATGTTGGTTTGACACTAAATGCAATATTAGAAAAAACTACAATAATGGGCATTGGTGTACAAGATTTTGGTCAGCGGTTTCCCCCTCGATTCGTATGGACCATTTTTGGCTAAACACTCCTTGAACATGTATTTAAGACAAGGTTAAATATAAAAATTGACCATTCACATTTATTTTCTAATACCGCGCCAAGACTAGACTACTAGGGATGTATAATACTCTATCGGTGTATGTAATTAGTAAAAGGGAATAATAGAAAACGACATTATATAGATTTTTCATTGAGCGAGGTCTTAAATAACTTTCCTGATTTCTGCAGACACAGAAAAATGATATCCCAAAAGTGTCTCGCCACAGCTGTATGTGCGTTGTCCTTTAATGTTTTTCTGGTAACGTTTTATTGAAAGTACAGTAATCTCGAAACAGGGAAAAACAATACAGTTAAACGGGGACAAGTGTCGCCTTCGATCCGACTGGATCTTTGTTGCCTAATAATATTTTGTGTGAATTCATACACTGTTTTCAACTCATTGTCAGCAGACCGCGCACCGGTTATTTGTCTCGGTCTCGAAACACAGTTTCGTTGGGATGACACTAAGGCACGGTTTCACCAACATTGTTTAACTTTAAGCTTAGCTTAATTCGTTCCTTGTCTCTTTTCAACTGTTACTTTAGAAAGAGACAAACGTGAATTAAACTAAGATTAACGTTAAACGACGTTTGATGAAACCGGGCCTAAAATCACACAATTAAATTGATAATCGACCTGACTGCCTGATACCAATAGGCGTCCTTTAAAATCACCGCGAAGAATCTCCGAAAAATCACCCCAACCAAGGGTTCAAACTTGGACCTTGGACCTCCCTTCGATCTGTCTTTGCCAATTTGACCACTGTTTAACTTTAATCTCAATTTAATTTACTTTTTATCTTTTTTCAACTCTTAATGTTTATTTCTACCAATGTGGATTAATTTTAATCTCAGTTTAATTTACTTTTTATATTTTTCTAGTTCTAGTTTTCACCAAACGTCGTTTAACTTTAATTTGTTTAATTCACGTTTGTCTCTTTTTAAAATAAACAGTTGGAGAGAAACAAAGAACGAATTAAGCTAAGCTTAAAGTTAAACAACGCTAGTGAAACCGGGCCTAAGAATTAGAAAACGATAAACATGAGAGCGAACCGAGATTAAAGTCAATCTACACTGGTAGAAGTGGAAAATTACTACACTGGAAAACTAGAAAAAGATCAAGAGAAGGTTAAACCGAGATTGAAGTTAATCCGCATTGATAAAAATGGACACGAGGCAAACAATATTTCTTACCAGGGGGTGGCGGCGCGAACAGGCAGCACGTGACGACGAAGAATACAGCCAAACTGGATCGTGAGACAGAGGAACTGAAGCACGATCAGATCCCACTCGAACTCGGCAAACTTATCCAGCAAGGACGACAGGGCAAAGGAATGTCGCAAAAGGACCTGGCCACGGTAAAGTATTTCTCCTGCGTAATTTCATCGAGCGACTTGTCGGAGGCCGAGGCGCGAATGTTTAGCTTCACGTGCTTTTTCGCAGAAAGTGAACGAGAAGGCGCAAGTCATTAACGACTACGAAGCGGGACGTGGAATACCGAACCAGATGGTGATCGGCAAGATCGAACGAGTGCTCGGAATTAAATTGCGCGGTAAAGATCGTGGCAAACCGTTAGCGGCCCCCGGGACGAAGAAGTGAATCTCGGGGGGAAGCAATGTCTATCTTTCGATCCTTATACACGGTTCCCAAGGAAGTACTATGAGAAAGACGGTAGAACGGAACGCAACAAATTTATAAAAAAAAAACACAAACCCCTACCCTCTTTTCCTTTTGATTATACGGATATTGTGAAAATGGTAAAAAAAATGGGTTATACTTGTCTTCACGTATGAAATAAAAGAAACATATTTTAGGATATCACGTATGGAGTAATATACGATTACACACGGTTCATACAGTAACATAGCGTAACGTTGAACAAGGCTTATTGAGTTACCTTCGCGCGTAATCGTTTGTTATAGATTTTTAAGTGTACATTACTAATGCTAATCATGGAGTAAAAGCGAAGTATATGTTTGAGTGACAGAATAAAATTCTTAATTTATGATAAAGTATTAGGTACCTGTTTTCATTCAACCATCACGAAGATGCGTAAGAATTAAAAAAAAAGGAAGTAAATAGATTTGCATATATTAAATAAACACAAAATAGCGTACAAATACAAAGAAAGACGCCTATCCGAGTATCACTTACGTGTACTTGTATATTTTTAACTTTCGTATCTTTTGCGCATTATTTAATCTGCGTACAATTTCAATCTGTGCGCTCAAAATCTTGAAAAAAAAAATTGACTGGATTCTCCCATGTTCCATGGTGTATTGTCTCCTTCGAATAACGCTTGAAAGAGAAAGAATTTTAATAACAGAGCATCGAAATACTCAAGTAACTTTATTTGCGCAGATATAAATGTCCTCTTTCCCCACTAATCCTTTCTCAGAGCGAAACTGGAGTCCTTTATTCCGTCCTTGGTAATGATTTTGATAGTTATTCCATCACCCGTGTATATATCTCTCTCTGCCGCAGAGGTGAAAACGTCTTTCAAGACCGCGATAGCCTTTTCTAGAGTCAGCGGCGCAGGAGTGATGCCTTCCTGGTTCTTGTAGCCGATCTGGAATACAGGAAGTTACAAGTTGCACCATCGATTACGTGACTTCTTTTTTCCCCCCAAATGTTTCTCAAGGCCTGTGTTCACGATGAACTTAGACCAGAGGCCTCTGTTGCATAAAGATCGTTTACACATTTACATCAGGGATTAAAATATATACCTGATTATCGAGGAGCGGTTGCAAAAGCGCGCCGGCTGAACCGCCGGCTCTGTACGTAGTTTTCTCGCAATGTCCAATTGGGTCGTAACTATATATACAGCCCTTCCCGTCCTCGTCTAATCCAGCAAGTATGTTACTGACGTAATAAGGAAAGAACCTTTTGTGATACAGCATTATCGACAGCATCTGCGCCGCCGCCGGAGTCGACATTTCCTTTTGATGCTCATGTTTGTACATCTGAAGCGAGATGACAATTTAACGCGTATCGCACAAGATCGCACAATCGTGCTTTAATATTCAAGCCCAATTGATTACAGACAAGTAATATTATTCGACCAGAGGGTCAATTTTGTATCTAACACTACAGTGAAAATGCTAAAAGCAAGAAAGAGACAAAGCCGCTTATTTTCAACATTTTCATTACGGATACATTTTGTTACGGATACAGAATTGACCCTCGGAACTGGCAACAATTTCTCCAGGGTGAGGTAATATTTTTCGCAATGAATTTCTACCAGTTCTGGTTGAATATTACTTGTCTGCTGTCACTGGCGAGAGGAGAACGTCACTCCTGCTAATTCATTACAATGAAATCAAGTTTATACCTGCATGCGAGCGGACAGGACCCGAGTCAGAGTCAAGGTGTCGCACCAGCAGCCGGAGCAGCCCAGGATAGTCGTGTCCGACAGGGAGAACAATTTATCCTGTTCGCGGGTGTAGATCGAGAAGCCGGTGCTGAGACGCGTGTCCGCGGCTATGACGCAGAAGTCATCCCCGGCGAGAGCCACCACGCTCCTGAGGACAAGACAGTGTAAGGCTGCTTTCCAGCAAGAGACACCGATTGACACAGCGTAATACAGTCATTTTATCCTTGTTTAATAACAGCGAACCACGAGGATAAAATGATTCAGGCCGGGTTTCTCATTTTCTGGTTAACTCTTAACCAGAGGAGGCTAGTTGACTCTCCATCCTTTTCTATATTATTATTTAAGAAAAGACAGAGACTCGACTAACTTCTGGTGGACAGTTAGACCCGGTCTACAACGAGTCGTTAGTCAGAACTGTATGTCGGTCCTTTTTCTCTCGCCCGGAAACCAGGACCAGGCCGTGACCAGAAAATGAAAACTGTGTTAAGCCCGCTGCAGACGATGCTATTTTTCCTGCTGGATTGCTTGCGATTTAGTAAATTACTATCATTGCACCACTCAGCATTCAGGATTCCTAGTAATTTACTAAATTGCAAGCAATCCAGCAGGAAAAATAGCATCGTCTGCAGCGGGCTTTACACGGTATCGCCTGTGTATGTTGCCAGAGAGCACCCTAAATTATGTGAGCGTACGGTGTGCCGGACAAGTCGTAAAGAGTACGAAGCTACGGGGGGGTAAAAAAATGTCAGAGGATGAAAATCAGAAATAGCGACAAGAAATGTCTTTGAGTCGATGACGCTTGAGATCACAGCGGAGGTATAGGTTACTTCCACTCGACCTACCCTCCGTTGTCGGAGTACGGGCTGAAGGTCACTTTTCTCGCTCCCTGCACCTCGTAATCGGGCAAACGTCCCTTCCCGGTTTCTGGGACGATGGTCAACAGATCCATCGTCGATTCGTTTGATTAAACTGTACCGAATACGATCGCAGCCGAGACACCGAATGACACTACAGTTTCTCGCGACAGCGCAGCATATCGGACGGCGGAGCAGTCGCGGATTCACGCGCGTTCGTAAAGCCTCGTCTACATAGAAGTCGTAAAGTCGTAGTCGTAAGAATAGTCGACTGCGATTGGTCAATTCTTATGTGTCTGACGAAATTGACCAATCGCAGTCGATTATTCTTACGACTACGACAGGCGAGAGTGAGGGGAATAAATGCCTGTGATTGGTTGATTTTTTACGGCTTAGTCCCAGTCTACAATAGATGATTTAAGCCCTAAGCTTAAGTCCCAGTCTACAATAGATGATTTAAGCCCTAAGCTTTAAGAAATTGGCCAATCACGGTCAAGTATGAGAAGAATGCGCGACTGTGATTAGTCAATTTCTTAAGGCTTAGGGCTTAAATCTCTATTGTAGACTGGGACTTAGTCCCAGTCTACAATAGAGATTTAAGCCCTAAGCCTTAGTCCCAGTCTACAATAGATGATTTAAGCCCTAAGCTTTAAGAAATTGGCCAATCACGGTCAAGTATGAGAAGAATGCGCGACTGTGATTAGTCAATTTCTTAAGG
>NW_011967174.1:640997-750133 GCF_000949405.1 Vollenhovia emeryi
CTTAGCGCTTAAATCATCTATTGTAGACTGGGACTTAGGATACCTTTTGATCAAAGGACAATGGCCACGTTCAGCATGCACAACTGTTGAGTGAGCGCTCAATGATTTCTTAACATGATTGGCTGGATCTAAAAGTATATTCACCAATCATACTGAGCGCTCACTCAACAAATGCCTGTGTCCAGCAGAAGTTTGCGCTTGCTAAGCGCTTTGCGTTCATTGGATTATACTTTCAGATCTGTGCTGAAATAGAGCTATTCTTCTAGATCTATCCAATCAGCATAAAGCGCTTATTCTTAGCTAACTTCGGCAGAACACAGCCAATGTGTTTGCTGAACGCGGCCAATTTTTAACAAAATTTCGCATGCAAACGAGAGAGAACGAAATATCACAAAACAGAGTTTGTCCTTTTCTGTGGGAACCTCTAACCCCACTACTCAAATAAAGGCAAACGCTCGGTCTAGATGTATTATATGTCTATGGTTGTCGGCGAGTGGCGCGCCGCGCGGAACGGACATCGCGACGATCGCGACAGATCGTTGAACTCAGAGCGACCGCGTGCTCAGGCGACGTTTTAACATTCGTGTATCGCCGATACGTGGATATTCCCGATTCCAGCGAGTAAATTGTCACGCCAGAGCGCGACGAGCGAGGCGATAAATATATATATCGCGCCAAGTATATACGTATATATTGCACAACGCGAATAAACTTCCCTCCGCGCAGGGTCGTACGTCGAGAGGGGGACGCAGGTTCCCCCGGGCGACTCGTCGTGAGTCGAGATCCGGCGTGGGCTACTCAAGACACACTCTGTTTAAAATAATAGATAGAATATCATCAGATTACGTTAGATTACATGCAATTTTAATGTACACAAATAACTATGACTCAAATTGGACATTTGAGCGTGGCCGAGTGGAGACTTGGCGTGCAGGTATAGAAGGCAGCTACGAAAGAGATCAGAAGACACGCTAATGTTTCAAAATGCCGATTCTATTCAAAGAAAGAAGTGTGTAGAATATTCTCTACATTCTATTCTATATTCTATTCCATACACAACTGACAAAATTAGACACGGCCTCGGCAGGAGATAAAGAAACAAAGAGAAATTCAAATCGCAAATAGACACCTAGATATAGCACAAGACACTCGATCTTACGAACATTTTAAGAGTATTCTTCAAGAATATTTGGAATGTTCCCTAGGTCATTCTTATATATTCATCTCATGCTCGTGGAACATTCGGCTGGCGCTGCTATAAATCTTCTTCGGACGCGGGTAGAATAATCTATCGAGTGTGGCACGACAGAAGTGAATTTCGCCGAGGTCGCCCCGCCCCCGCCGTGTTACGCCCCTGCCCGAGGGACTGCTGATTTGACCAGCCTAGTGCCCGGAGACGGGCGGAAGTGATGCGCGTCGCTTCGTTACGTTTACATTCTGTTCCCGACGTCGCGTTGTGCGGAGCCATTACCCTCGTCCGCAAGCATCGTGCCATATTCCCACTCGCGCCCTGAAATTGACCGCGTTCTCGTAGTTTTAAGTGAAATATTATGAGAGTGAAGACCGAAATGGACGACGACGAAAAGGGGTGAGTAACGCCCGGAGGCCCCCTCCACCGGTATATCGGCCTCGCGCCCCCCGCGCCGTCCTACGCGGCTGCCGTGTCCAGCGGGGGCCATCATCGCCGTCGCCGCCGCTCGCGCCGACGATTCCCGTCGGGCCCGCCGCGCCCGCCGTCCCGTCCCGTCCCGTCCCGTCGCGCCCTCGGCCACCGCCGACCGCGACGTGCGACGTCGCCGCGGCCGACAACGGATGATGCTCCGTTCACGCTGCCAGTCGTCGCTCGGTTTTTCCCTTTTTCGTGAACGGCAGCGGCGCCGGCGGCGACGGCAGCGAGACGCGCGGCTCCGCCGCTCGACGTACGCGTCGCCCGGCGCTTCCCTCTGGTCCTAAGGATCCCCTCGCGAAAATCCGGAGCCCCTCACCTCCCCCCCACCCCCTCGCGCCCCGTCCGCGCTCCGCTTCCGCGCGCCCGCCGCTCACCGCCCGCGCGCAATCTTTTATGGCAGCGCGCGAGAGTCCGAGCGGTGCGCGAAAGCGCGCGGTCGCCGGTTTCTCTCTATTTTTACGCTCCAATTCCCGGAGCCGGCGCGCTCAGGCGGCCTCGGCTCTGGAGGATCCCCAGCGCCTCCGCGGACTCGAACAGAGCGCCCGCGCCCGCGCGCGCGCGCGCGCGCGCTCGCCGACACGGTCGGCGTGGCGTGACTACGAGTTTTCGAAACGACGTTGCGGGGTATATGGCGTCGTTCGTCCGCCGTATCAATTGATCTCGATATTCGCGAGCGTCGCCGGCGCCGCCGGGCGTATTTACGTCTCGTGTGACTCAGCACGTTTCGTCTTTTTGGAGCGGCCGGTGCTCCCCTCCTCTCCGTAAAAATTCCGAGTGGACGCGGTGTGTAAAAAAAGGAAAATTATTACGCCCATTTTACATTTGTACATTTCACTCTGTGCCTCCTTTCTCGCGAATCGCGGCGTCTTGTCGAATTCGGAAAGGACACGTGACTCTCCCTCTCGAGGGGACTCGCGCGCTTGCACTTGAAGCGTCCACCTTCGTAAACAAATCTCCACAGGCATAGAATGTCGTTGTTCTGTTCATTGTGCAGTTTAATTAAAGCGTTAAGACGACGCGATGCGTTTGAGAAGATGTAGATTGTACCTGTGGCGCGTCAGCTATCAGAAACCGCCACGAAACGATCCCTTTTTGCGTGAGAAGATCCTTTCTCTCGAGCATCACTGCCCGCAGGGGATAAGAACGGGTCGAGGAAGTCGCGTGACTCACGCTTCGGGAAATATCGCCGTGTATTTTTTTTCCTGCAAAGATAAAGGGTTCAAGTAGATTTCCGACGGGAGCGGCATATATTATTTATCCGCCGCGCGACTTGTGTCGTTAATGAGGGTGGCACTCACTTGACTTGTTTCGCTTCCAGAAAATTGTTCGTTGGTGGATTATCGTGGGAGACAACCCAGGAAAATCTCCAACGCTACTTCGGCCGTTACGGCGAGGTCATCGATTGCGTTGTTATGAAGAACAGCGAGTCCGGGCGTAGTCGTGGATTTGGATTTGTGACGTTCAGCGACCCGGCCAATGTTTCCCTGGTCCTTCAGAACGGTCCCCATCAGCTGGACGGACGTACGGTGGGTATCCCGAATGGGAGAATTGCACTCGAGTGGACGGCAGAAATTTACATTCGGCGACGTGTACGCGTCGGCTTGTGCAGACTCCCTCTAATCAGAGTCTGACCGATACGCAGTTTTAGCAAAGTGATGCGAGAGAGGAAGAAATAGCGGAAAGTCCTCTATTATGAGATAGGAGGTCTTCAACGCCCGAATTTTATCACAAATCTTCTTTTCGCAACGATTACGCAATCTAACAATGAATTTTTCACTAAACACATTTAGCTCCAGGGACAATAAATTCATGGCGGAGTCAACTGATGATGCCTGTTAATTTAACAGGAAGCCCGCTATCTCGTATTAGAATCCTATCTCATAATAGGGGACTTTCCTCTATATTTCCTCTCACTCTACATGACGCATATGCTGTATGTAGAGTGAGAGGGAATATGTTTCTTTCTCTGCCGCATCATTTTGCTAAAACCGGCCTCTTGGCTGGACTCTGATTTGTTTAGAGGGACTCCAGGTTTGTGATCCCCGAGGCGCAATCTCGTGCAACGATCTCGTACTCGTCCACGTGAACGTTTTAGGCCTGGTTTTTCATTTTTTTGATTAATTGCTAACCAGGAGTTAGTCGATTCGCTATCTCTTCTTAGACAATAATATAAAAAAAAAGAAGATAGAGAGTCGACGAACCTCGGGTTAACAGTTAACCAACCCGTACGGCATGAGAATCGAGATTTAATCTGCAAGTCAGCTGCTCTTATATGAAACATTTAATGATATTTTGTTTTTGTAAAACAATGTTGAGAAGGTGGAGACAGCGTAATGATCTTGTACGTGCGTGAAAGCCACGTGGAACTTATCTCGCTGATGTTCTGCATTACAGATCGATCCGAAGCCATGTAATCCACGTACTCTGCAAAAGCCAAAACGCAGCGGTGGTTTCCCGAAGGTCTTTCTTGGTGGCTTGCCAAGTAACGTGACGGAGACTGACTTGAGATCTTATTTTACTCGCTTTGGTAAAGTCATGGAAGTTGTCATAATGTATGACCAGGAGAAGAAGAAATCGAGAGGTCAGTGCCAGTTCATTCTTTTATGAAGATAGTTGATGCATTTGGTGGTTTTCACGGCATTGTTTGATAGATACTTTTATTAGCGTTGCCAGATATTCCATTGCTTCGTTTTCTGTCAAGGAAGGAAAGAGTTATATGTTATATACGTTTGGTTTCAAAGTGTCATTTTCAACAATGTATATAAATGTTAAGTTACCAACTTCAGAAACAAGTCGTGGAAACTATTGAATAATGTATCAAAATGATGCAATAAATACTTGCATTATGGTGATTGGAGTTGCAGTCAGAATTCTTGAAAAATGTTTTTTTTTATTATGTTACAAATGCGGGAGGGTAAAAGGGTTGAATGTCTGATTGGGGTATTAAGAGTGATTTTATAAAAGAAAACGTTTAGGTCAAAAATTCTGACAACTACGGCACATCCATTATTAATGTACAGCAAAAATTGACGTAAGATTGATAAGAATTAATAATTTTTATATTTTCGTAATTTATATTCTTCTAGTGCAGCTTATATAATAATTGTTATAGGATCTTAAACAATTATATTTAAATTTATCTGATATTGCGCAATTATATTACAATGTCCTGATTTATCTCTTGTAATGGCATCTTGCTCTTTTTCGTTATTACATTACACAATTGCGGTATTTTACATATTAAATGAAATGCAGATGTTTATTAATAATGCGTTTTTGGCTAAGTTTTATTAAGTATAAGATTCTGTCAGATTATGGTATTGTAAATCATGCATAGCTTAAGTTTGCTATGTAATTAGCAGGAAATCTTGCAGTTTCATTCCTTTCATTAGATGTTATCTATTAGACAGCTTATTGAGTAACTCATTTATGTAATTGTTTAACCGTAATTATGTATTTTCTATCCATAATTATAATTCTATTTATATTAAACTTATATAAAAGTTACTTTGTAAAACGGATAATACCATACGTTACGTCTTAAAAAGGAATTGTTAATAGCAATAACGCTGAATTAAATATTTAGTTGCAAACTATTGGCTAAGCATCATTGCTACGCCTACAAGTGGCACTTGGGAAACCAAATTGGATACGAGAACTTTTCCATTATTTCCAAATATTTTTGGGCTATAAAGGCCGTTTGATGGCTGCTTTCAAGAAGCCGATACTCCAAAGCTTTGCACTCCTATTTCTTTATATTAAAACAAAACATTCTACTTTCCATTCTAAGAAGCTTCTTAAAGTCAGCCATCGTTAGAAGTGAATAGAAAAAGCAAGACAATTTTTTTAGTCTTACAAAACCGTCTCATAACGCGGAAGCGTTTTCTATCTGTATCGTAAGATAGTGTAATCTTTATTATTGCATATTATATTGTACATAGAATTTGTATACAAAAATACATATAGAAATATGTATAAATAGGAGTATGCTATAAAAATTTAATACAAAAATTTTAAGTCTGAGTCTCGCTATCCAAATTGTTATAATTATTTACAGTTGTTTATTAAAACTTTTAGATGACACAGTTGCGCAATATTTGAACATAATATTTATTATATGTTAGCCTAGATTATGTTTAGAAAGATTAATAATTACAATCACACTAACTGCGTAATAGTATCGACATTAATCAACACAAATAAGAAACAAATGATTAATTCATAATAATTAAACATTAATTTTTAATTCCGCAATAAAAAAAAAACTAATTCTTTGATTGAACTGTAAATACCGAGAAATAAATTATTGATTTTTATATCTATGCAATAATATATTTTTTCACGCTGTTTGTAATATTTTAAACGCCAATTATGCCATTAAAAAGTATCTTCGTCAAAAAGTCACAACGGCCTGACGAAACACTGCGATAAATCAGTTGTGCGAGAAGAGATATGCTCAGCCAATAGTCATGTGGCATTATCCTCTCTCTCTTCCTGCTGCCTACCTCGCATAAGCCTATCCTTTTTCTTTTGTGCAAAATGAAAATTGTGAAAATTTGTATATTAGTAGGTTAATTAAATTCTACTGGGACGTAATCTGTTAAATCTTCTATCGTAATATACTGAGCCTCACAATGTCGTAATCATACGACAAATTATTGAATTTACATTGCGCAATATATAAAGCGATTATTTTATTAATTTAGTAATATAAATGAAAATATAAATTTATTATTTAATAAGCATCACTATAAGGCTGGATGTTGTAAGTTGGTTTTCTTTTTTGTGGAGGAGGTTTTAGTTGTGCATATTTTATGCATTGTATGTGTGTGCATATTTTATGCATTGTATTGTAAAAACTGTTTTCTCGCATTATTGTGGCGAGCTCTTTTTGATTATACTCTCTCACGTTTGGACGATAGGATTCGGCTTTCTCAGCTTTGAGGATGAAGAAGCAGTGGACCGATGTGTTGCGGAACATTTTGTCAACTTGAATGGAAAGCAGGTATAGCACATCAATACACCATCATCATGTAACTAAACTGTGTGACCTTATGCAAAAGATAGAAAATAAATATGTATTAATATTGTGCCCCCCTTGAGACTATTAATATTATATAAGAATTTTAGTCACATAAATTATTTATTAATACGAATATTACTGTATATACAAATATACACACCTAACTGTTAGAGTTTAATTCTACTATGTAGAATTGAGGGGAACTCATGTGAATTAATTTTATAACTTGAATAGTATTAAGTGTGATAAATATTTTTAAATATTTATTATATAAGTATTATTACACTAAAAATGTATTAGTTTACAATATAAGTTCATTTAATGACCCTCTATTTTATAATTAGAGTTAAATATTATTTTTATATAAGATAGCACGAGCGTTAGTGCAGAGTATAAAATTAATTAACGGTAGTCACTGGTTAGCCTAAAATACACATTAATTCGTGAAGATGATGATGATGATGATATGTACATTTTTATTATTTTTTTCCAAAAACTTAATAAGGGAAACTCTATTATTTTTGTTCGATAGGATGAAATTTATAATACATTTGTATCTGTTCATTTCAGGTTGAGATCAAAAGGGCAGAACCACGGGACTCGTCGAGCAAAATGAACGATAGTCATCAGGGTCAGTGGGGTCCACCTCAACAGGGTGGCCCGCCGATGGGAATGGCCGGAAATATGGGGCCTATGGGCGGACCGAACGGGCAGATGGGTGGACCCATGATGGGAGGACCCATGGGTCCGCCTGGTAACATGATGCAACAGTACCAGGGCTGGGGCACCAGTCCGCAAAGTGGATACGCGGGCTACAGCACCCAGTATAACGCTCAGGGCTGGGGCGCGCCACCGGGACCGCCGCAGCAGCAGCAAATCCCACCGCCGCCGCCGCATCAATGGGGTAGCAGTTACAATGTTCAACCCGCTGCGGCTACCCAGGGTTACGGAAGCTATGGTGAGTCCGGTCATTTCGAAGATTCAAGCACTTCCCTTTTTTCGTTTGCTAGCAAATATTAATCCAAGTCTTGAGCCAGTCGATTGTGATTTAGTACGAGGCAATTTTTATGTAATTGAACACTTCGCCTGATATTGATAGCGATAACTTATTGACCGAGACATGCACATTTTACAAGAAATTGACATACGTGTAAAAATATTTATCTAATATAACTTCGTTATATTGTAAAATATTAACAGCTGATATTTAATTAACACAGCCTAAAGAGATTTTTAGGAAAATTTATCGGAGAAATTGACAATATCATTGAATGGATTTCTCTCTCGTATTATGTATATTTACACAGGGTACATGACGGTGAACGATGTTGATATTAAGAAATATTGTTGAAACATATATATGTGTAAACATATGGACCGCCGTACATTGTAAAATCTTTAATCTGAACAATTTTTCGAAAGTAATTAAAATCTGACTACAAGTATCAACTTCGTTTGTATCATACTTTAGGTAATGATAAAATCTGACTTGAATAAATATAACTTGAATCCTGTTCCTATCCTCTTCCATCCCGCTTAGAAAGATTAGAAGAAGAAGGAAAAAGATAAGAACATGAGAAATCACAATACGATCTACTTTTACGATGCCCCCTGGAGGTTTTTAGAAAACATTTAAAAAGTATAATAGATTGTTTTGATACAAACAAAGTTAAAAACCAAGTAATTATGTCAATCCCGACTTGTGTGTTTTGTTATTAACAAGCAGATTGTGTAATTTTAGTATAATGCAACTTTAAAAGAGAGAGACTATTATTTTTACATTGTTTTAGAAATATCTCATTAAACAATTTTTTTATTTCCTAGATTTTTGAACGTAATAAAAGTCTGTGATGTAAATTATATACATATATAAACTTTGCACAATATATTAATAATTATTATATTTTGACAACTATGAAAAGTGGACAATAATAATAATATAACTTTGAGTTATCTGAAATATTATGAATAAAACTGAACACTTGGTTTGAATTGACATAATATCCTCAAGGTATACGTATTCACAATATTGGACCTCATAATCTTATCTATGAATATTATGCTTGATTCTCTTTATGTTTAATCTTTCTCAGTCTTTTTTTCGTATTGAAATTTACTTGCCTAAATTTTTTATACAGATTGTCTTTACACTAAAACGGTATTCTTACTCCACTTATCTATATTATCTTAAAGCACCAATTGCTACGTTAAAAATAGTGTACTATCTCTAATATGCTTAGAGATAGCAAGTACTAACATTGGGTATGATAACATGTCACATGCTTACATTTCATGATAACAAGTGTCACATTCATGTATTATAAAATAGAGAAGCTATACTATTGTAATCTATACTATGATCTTGTATACACATATTTAATATTTTTTTTTGCAACAATAACCGCATATAATTATTGTCATCGCCTATCTATCGCTTTCTTTTTATTCTTCTTTCTCTTCTATTTCTCCCTTTTTCTCTTTTTCTTCTATGCTATTCATTAAGAGAACCAAGCATGAATGTTTAAGTCGCCGAAGAGGCGTTCTCAAGTAACGCTGAACAAGTAAAGGCATCTTTACATTTGTAACAAATTAGAGAAAAACAATAGTAATATAAATTAAACAGAGTGGTAAAAAAAAAATGAAATGAGCTGTGACATGCGGTCGGTGACACGTGTTTTGTGTGGTTGATGATCGCAGGTGGGCCGGCGGCGGCCGCTTCAGGGGGCTACGGGCCCACGGCGGGTACTGGCGGGGCTGCGGGAGGCGGGCCTGGGGGCTCCTGGAGCTCCTGGAACATGCCACAGAATGGGCCTCCTCCTGGGACCCAGCCCCCACCCCAGCCCCCTCAGCCCAACTCCTCGCAGCCCAACTCCAACTCGAACCCCTCTGGCCCGCAGGGTGAGTCTTCACAAGCTCAAGTCAAGCAAACTTTCCTCTTTCCACCCTTTGGCATTTAGTTCCGTTCTGACCTAATTCTGCGCCTAGCTACAGCAATGTAATACGAGCCTAATTTTTAGTGTTCGAGAAAATTAGTTCTTTGAGTACGGAGCACTTAGAAGCCGCATATTTTCTACGGACGCACTCGCTCATCGCGATCATGGTGGCTGGAATATGTATTATTGGAACATGTATATCTTTATTTACACCAAATTATTTTCATGTCGTAATGAAGAAGATATTTTATATATCGTCGGATGTTTTATATATGAGCTCATAGTCGTGCTGCGATGACTTTTGCTGAACGCAAACATAAATCCATAAAGAGACCACGCCAATGATTTTCGTCATGCACATGAATTATGACATTGATGAGTTTCGCTGAACGCATATGTGGGTTCATCGTACTCAAAGGGTTGATGCTTTCAATATGTAGAATTTTCGTCGATTTTCTTATTTTCTCATTTTAAACTACAACTTCCTCCAATTCTCATTACTAATTTTGTGTTAAGTGCGACATTTTACCTGATAGTACATTTATGTTAACAATTTCGATTAATAATTTAACGGTGAAGCAAATAGGCTTCGCAAATTTTGTGATATATTTATATTAACATCTTTATATTTTTTTATAATTGTATGGCTTTAACAGTGTTTCGTTGTCAGTGTCTAAAGAAAAAAGTGAACGATTGTTAAAATATGCATTAATTATTTTTTTTGTACAAACTATGTATAGCATGTACAGCATTATTTTCTGCAAAATAAAACAAATGCATTAATACATTGTGCTTGAGTTTTCCAATAATTAATACGCCGTAGAGATTGGACACATTTGATAGCAATAATGTCAGTTCTTACGAAAAGCAACGATGGAGATTGAAGGAAGTGGAATAAAATTTGCATTACATTGACAACGAGTGTAGAGGGCTCAGAATCACTTTTTATTTATTATTAACTTTTTTTTAACTATCGAGAAATCATACATATATATATGTACACATATGTGCATATGCGTCTGTATGTATGTATATTTTTTTATACACACATACTTTGCATATACATATATACATATATGTATATGTGTGTATGTATGAACGAAAAGAGGATGGTGTATAGATCTAGCTTCCGCTTGAATTGAGTGGGGATAGTGGGATATAGCCATATGGTCGTTGCATATTGTTCATTCTTTGGATCGAAAATAATGCTTGCTGTACGCTTGACGCACTGCCGCTCGCCCAGCTATTCTATTCCCATCATATCTGCTTTATTATCTCATGTTTTATTCGTTACACGATGTTCTAGATCACGCCTCGAGCATTAGAAACGGTAATTTCGGAGCCATAACGTTAAATTACAGTTTTCTTTTCTTTATTTAAACGTCCCGACCTATCCCAGGCATAACGTACTCCTTTCCTCTGTACATAAATGTTTTTATTACATTTTATTAGTCTGCCTTTTGCGCTTAACTTTTTACGTGTAGATTCTCGAAAAGCATGTACCCTGCCAGAGTACCCATCGGGTTATTTAACCGTATTTATCATTGGACATTATATATATTGCATATGTTTATACATACCATAACAAATTTAGAATAGATTTTCAAAAGATACTCTTGTCCCAAGATCCAAGAGCATGTTACAATTTATAACTTGCAAAACAAAAATAATTATTTGATAAATGCTGAAAGTAAAAAGAAAATTAATATCTTACGATGATTTGTGTGTTGCAGGATAACGATGTCCTGTATTCCCTCCTTTTCTCTCCTTTCATCACCTGTCTTGACTAATGACGAATTAATGTCTTGTCTATTGATAATGACAATACTGTTGTAAGAAACGTCAATATAACGACCAGCCATTTGCGTTTATAAGCTACAAAAATTTGAAAAGAAAATGGAAGTTATACTACCGACATCAATTCGTCTTTAAGATCCTGAGATCAGTATGATATTTTTGATATCTTTGCTTGTGTGTAATAAATGTATGTCTACCTAGTGCTTTTTATCGTTAATTTTTATTATCAAGCTTGTAATTGTAATGAAACACGTAATTAATATAGAACTCGTATTTATAAAGGTATGAAATATTTATATATGTGAACATTTGAACAATATCTATTTGTTTAAGGTAATTTTTTGTAATTCATAAGTGATAATTGCGAGCACAAACGTATCTATTTCTAATAATATAATTTGTACACAAGTGAAATATGAGACATTTAGATATTTACGATGCTGAAATAGTTTGTTCATACATTTATTATTATACCATCTGATTATAATATTTGATATTAAATGCATGATTATAACATGGTTATTTATCTTCAGCACATTATTTGTTACTTAAAAATATTATGCTTTCTTAACAAGATTTATACTTTTTAGAAGTTGCTTGGAAAGTTTCTGATATAATTATAATTTATTACTGTGAATCTAAATTTCTCATTTGAAGATTGATATTGAAAGGCAAATTAATCGCATATGTAAATTAATAGTGAATACTGATCTCATTATCTTGATGTTGTGATAGCTGATTTCAAGTTGACGTTGTGATATAGCTGTATATGAATTAATTTTGTAAGACTTTAGACACTAGGTACGAGTTTCTTTTATACGCAGATGTTAGCAGTGCATAATGTGTTTGCAGTGTTTATGAGTAAACGATATAGCGTTTCGTTAACTTTTTAATTATTTTTTTTATTTAAAAGATACATGTATATATAAAACATATATTTTTAAAGTATATTTACATCGCACTTAAATACAGGTGAGTTTTATTTCGCGAACCAGTCTTTTACCATGAAAAATGTATTACCGAAACAGTAGCCAACCTGGCAAGAAATGGAAAAATCTCGTTATATATGTTTCAATCGTGTAATATTTAATTATATCTTTCAAGATACAATTAGATATTACACGATTGAAACATACATAACGAGATTATTTCCATTTTTTCCCGAGTTGGCTACACTTTTGGCCGATAATCCATCTCTCATGGTAAAAGACTGGTTTACGAAATAAAACTGTATAGTTTTTTGTATATACATGTAATATACTTATTATTTATGATTAAATACAATCTTTTCTCGAGAGACTTGATAACTGAAAAGAATTATTAAGACTTTCTTAAACAGAAAATGATTACTGTTACTTTTTTACAGTTGGTTACACAGTAAGCAGTATAAAGTAATATTTTTCTTGTTTCTGAAAAGAGCCATAAATCAATATTTGTTATGTAAAAAAATATTTCATTATTTTTCTCTATTTCTTAATATTGGAAAATAAAGTTAATCAATTTAAATGCAGGCAAAAAACCAGAGAAACCTTATACTCTCTTTTTACGCGGTTTTCTTTCCTACGCGATTCGTTTTATGCGTTTTCATTCATCTCGTTTTAGTTCCAGTATATTTCAGCAGCTCGATTGTCATTGTCAATCATAACTCAATTAACATTCATACGTTTTTTATTTACTCTTATTCTCTTCAAACTCGGTTCAAATCAAAGTAAACAGCTTTCAATATAAAATAGTGTATGCATAATCTTTAACGCAACTCTTCTTAATAACGCGATTTCTTCTTACACGGAACGTATTTACCACGTAAAAAGAGAATTGGATGTATATATTCTTCAATAATATTATTTTATATGTAAAAGTAACAGGTGTATATTTCTGTATGTTAATCTTATTATTTAATCTTTTTGGACGTTGCGACGTTTAGATAATAGTAATAACATGTAAATTGTACACCGTAAATAATTAGATTGAATAATTTCTTTAAACACACGATGTTTAACTTTCTTGACATTTCTTTTACAACCCGTTAGAACGAGACGAGCACGATGACTCACGTGTTATGTACAAATGTTGCAGGTGACATGTACTCACGGCAAAATACCGGTTCGGGCGCGCCGGGATCCAGCAGCAGTTCGGCCAAGACTCCAGATTACACTGGGTACTCTGCGTACAGTAATTATGCTGATACTTCTTATCCTCAGCGTTCGTATCAAGGAGGAGAAAATAGTCAAGGTGGGTATGCCGCCAGCGCTCCTAAACCCGGCCAGCAAGGCTTTGATTTCAAAGAGTGGCCCACCTCATGACCATTTTAATTAACTCGAGCTGGAGAGATGCGCTGAATGGCCTGGCCTTGCTCGTGGGTTACTTCTTCATATTCAGGATAAACGTTAACTACACGTTGATCGTGAAATCTGCGCCGTGACACAAGAGACGCTCTTGTCGACGAACGTTTCTTATGCATTAGGGATGCCATGTAGAGAAAAATACGCATGTCCTTTAAGAAAACTGGTGTTATGTATTTTTGTAGAAGCAAATTAGAGTTACGATTAGTTGTACAATGAGGCATTTGCTGAAAAAGGATTGGCAGGATTGGCAAGCAAAATCGACGTCAGAAAACAGAGTGTCTCTTGTTCATGGCCAGCACGTCGTTTGCGAGCGATCAAATTAACACGATGGACATCTTTTTTTTTATAATATTGAAAGACATATAGCAAGCTTGGCCAACGGAAGTGTCGAGAAAGGCGTTTTTTAGACCTTTCTTCGGATATTGATTTCTTCGTTGATCGCTCGCGAGAACGACTCATGATCTGTCTGAATAAAGGATGTAAATGAAATATTAAATGTTAAGTAAAAAGTAAAAAGTAAAAAGTAAAAAACAAAACAAAATCGACAGTGTTAGGGTACACACCCATGATGCAAGTGAAGTTTGTATGGCACTGGGATAGACGAAAGAAAGCGCGATATCAAATTGTAAAAATACACAAATGATGCAAAAGGGATTCTAAGGAAAAGATTCTAAAGGTGCGCAAATAAGGTGGAAGCGAGCGTAAAGAATCAGGAACGCTGATCATTTAATCGTTAATGGCATTTATTACGGAGGTGAATAAGTTTTCGTTCGAGAAGGATCCTTCTCAGTGTAGCACAAAATTTCGATGCTTGTTCACTTCCCGATCGTTAGCAGAAACGGTATATGTAACAGATGTGAGATAAGAGTAAATCGAAAGAAATATTTAAACTACGGTCTCCGATAGGAAGTCAGCGCGAGTGACTTGCACATTCGAGACACTCGTCCCTCCACGATCTTGTATTTATTAAAATAGTTGTTATACCGGATAATTGAAAAAAAAGAAAAATGATATAACGAGTAATCGATGAGATAATTAAGTAAGACGATCACACAGGTGATTACACGATCACACGGCTGATTACAGAGAATAGTGTAAAATATATAGATCATTTTAATATGTGGTGTATGTATATCTATATAAATCTTTGACACACACAGCAGGATGCGGTGTTTCTGCAGGCGTCCTTTTTTACTTTCATGTCATATCACTAGTAGTATCTTAAAATACGTATTTTTCCTCAGTTCCTTTTTCTCTTCTTTCTTGTTTACGAATTCCTCAAATTAGTTTAGCGGCTGCTTTCCTATTCTTCCAACCATTTGGAAATGACGATATCAACGCGCGAAAGGGAGTGGGATAAAGAGAAAAAAGAACCCGACAAACAATCACAAATATTTTTTAATACAAATTGTATTATAAGAACTTATAACTTAGTGTGTGGCCGTCGGACTGGCTTCTGTTCGACCATACCGTAATGCACGTGGAAACCGAACTTTATTTTTTACCTCCGATTTATAATACTATTAGGCACGTTTAAGGCTACGATTATTATTGTTACTATTACAATTAATTCTATATTATTATTACTATTGTATACATCTATTATTACTATTAATACTTATCACTGTTTACTCTTGCTATTGCTACTACTGCAAGTACTACAACTGCACTATTACTATTACACTATTATTACTGTCGACGATAATAATGACATGTGCGATACTGCTTATAAATGTTTAAATTTTAGATCAGTAGAACGAGATCATTGGTAGATAAGGTGGAGGGAGGGGTATATTGTAATCGTGTGGATATGTCTCGGTGGGGGATATCGACCTGAAAAGTTTACCTGATTAAATATATGACTTAATTGTATTTACTCTGTAGGATTTACCATAGATCTAAACGAGGAATATTTCGGAAGAGTGCTCTCCAAATGCTCATGTTTAATTACCGAGCGGGTCGCGTTGTGTCTTACTTTATCGATGAGAATGGCGAGTATTATGCTAATATGTATAATTCACCAAGATAGACCTTATACCACACACGTAAAGGTGTAATTAATAGCTTACGGTTACAGAATCCAGCAATTTCGTTAAGCGTTATAAATGTGATCTCATATAACGTAATTTTACTATTGCCCATATTCTTTTTCCTTGTCCATCGAACGACAGTGTAAGGCTTCATTGTATCTTAAGTGCAACTTGATCGACTGCTAATTTTACTTTTCTTCTTCGTATTGTTTCCGTTATTCGTTTCGCTGTTCATGTCATTAATGCTTGTTACGCATCCTGACAATAAATTGTTGAATCGCATTGCATTCAAAGCTGTAGAATAAGCCAATCTTTTCTCTTTTTGTTTCTTTTTTCTACGACGGTATTTATTACCGAGTATATCGACGTTTCGAATTTAGAGCCACTTTGCATTTTGTTAGAAATCTTATATAGTAACTTCGTTTTCGTCTGCGACGAAATATATCGCGGAGAAAAAGCCGGTGTCGTACACGCCAATCGGGTGAAGAAAAAAAAAAAACGAGTGCAATGTTAACAAACGCGACTCGTGTGAACTTTTGGGATCAACGCAATAACACACTTAACTAAACACATAACGAAACAAAAATGCGACTAGAGAGCTCAATCAAACAACCAATTTTACATCCTAATTATTATGGTAATACAAAGGAAACACATGTACACTCATCAACACGTATTCACACACTAACACGCACACTTTTACCTTTAAACATGCAAAGAAGTAAACTAATTAACCCTTTAGCTGCGGCTGTCTCAAAATTTTGACAAACGACATTAAAGTACATTACAATCATGATGCACAATTCTAATTACATTATATAAATTTATTATATCTTAAGTTTAATATTTTAAATAACGTTTCAAAATATGGATACGTACGATATAATAAATTTACCAAGAGGAAAGAGTTTCGATGATTTACTTAACTTAAACTTTTGTTTGTCTCTATCCAAGTTGAAAACGTCACGGTAAAGGCGAATTCTGATTGTTAATCTTAGTTCTTGAAACCCCTAAAATAAGACAATATGCATACGGCGTTTGCAACTAAAGAGATAAATAGTTAACGTATTATCGAACATTCAAGCGATAAATTCGTAAGGGAAAAAATATATAGATGAAAAAGTGATGAAAAACACTACGGTTGTTCTAAATAAATAACGCGTTATTTAATACCTAACTTGCAAAGGAGGGAGCGGCAAATAATAGCGACGTGTTTTATCTACGGCTGTTTTTTACAACTTATTTTATAGAATAATACCGATAAATAACGATGCGGAATAAGAACCTTTATAGTATATCAATTATAATTATTACTACTAATAATTGTATTCCTTACTATTATCGATTTTTAACTAAAGTTAAAGCGTGAATTTTAAAGTCTTAAGTGTATGCGAGGTGTTAAGGAAATGCGGTTATTACATTTGATTTGTACAGGACACGTAAATATAATCGATTTGTTGACGATTGGTATAAACGAGCTAATTAATTTATTATATTAACGAGTCTCAGACGGATAAAAAGTAAATTTAAATACTAGCGCGGAGAGACGGGGGAGGGAAAAGAAAGAAAGGGTCACAAAGAGTTAATGGCTGCCTTTGCCGCAACTATATGTACATACATATATTTTAGATTATGAGACGGTGATATAGTTGGGAGAAGGAAGCGGGGGCGGTGGCGCGAATGAAATTTTTTAACACGCAAAACGAAGGCAGGACGAAGGAGGCTTTAGAGCGGGACTATTCGAATAATTGATCATTACTAATTATAACAGATAATATATTTATATTCAACGCAATATTATTAGTATTTTTAAATACAGAGATGACGCATCTAATTAATGTAATAGGTAGCATATAGGGAAGATATACTTTGATTCTAGCCGTTGTTACTACCTGCCTCATTCGCGGTTTTCGCGAACTGTACGGCTTGCTCTCAGGGTTGTTGTTGTTCTCTTTTTTTATTATTGTTTTTTTCGAGCTCTTTTTCCTCCCTGTCTTATGTTCATCTACTCTTACTGCTCTGAATCGCTCGTATGTAATTTTGTTTTAAAGGAGGGCACTTTACACACCGAATAAGGAAGCCCGAAGTTCAGTATTGAAACATCTTTATTGCGATACTTTCGACAATCCGTCATTTTTATTTAACAAGTAGACTGAGGCGCCTCCCTTTTCTGTTCTGTATGGGACATTAAATCGCGTCTGAGAAAGATATCTTTGTATCCGACATCTGTCTGTTAGGTTTCTTATTCTATATCATAATCACGACTTTGAGAAACGGCGAGAGCGCGAACTGAGTAAGAAATTAGTTTGATTGTCAGACCTTTTGTTTTAATTCATTTTGTTTTATTTCTTTGCACCGTTCCGTATGCTTTCAAAAGAGTGTACAGATAACCAGCTGCACTCGCCACAGCAGGGAGACTATCCATGCCACCATTTATCATGTCACGACACGTAGAATATCATATAAAGTTGTGCGCTTACTATCCAGTTGTCTTAATTACAGATAAAAATGGGAGTCTCCCCGGCAATACCGGTGTACCATTTGTAGGATCGGTTTAATTAATACAGGAGAATTAACATTACATTATTACGTCCCAAATTTTTCCCGACTTCAGCAGTTTTTCCTGTTTCTTTTTTTTAACGTTGCTAACGTTAGACCAATCATTGTACCAGTTTTCGCAATTTACACATTATGGCGGCTCTTTTAAGAACGTGTCCGCACTTGCCATCTCTCAGATCAATTATCCCGTTTCTTAAGTCGAAGATAAGAAATTTTACAATCTCCCTTTCTCACACATTCACATACGTACACACGTATATTGTTTTTTTTTTCATGCATTTAGACTACTTCTTGATAAACTATTACCTTTTTAAACGTACAGTCAATAGAGCGAAACGCAGCATAAAGAAGGAAACTATAAATATTACAGCCACTAAGTTAAGTCGTTATTTTTTTTCCTTTATTAACTTAATTAGATAATATGTGAATTCATCCTTGTTTATCCTACAAGCGAGCGCGTAGCATGCGAGTTAGGTTTCTTTGCCAGGCAAGTTAAGTATTTCGATATTTAAAGAAATGTCCTTTAAATGTATAAATAATTCCGGGGACGTCGCGAAATGTCTGTTTTAACGTTAAGCGCACGTTTTAGCGTCCCGCACACTGAAGACTGGTCGTATAATTAAATATTACACTTAACTACTTATTACTCGTATCGTAATCTATCGTGAAAAAAACAAACACTTTCTATTGATATACATGAGTTTCTCCTGCCGTTTTTAATTATTAGCATAATGTCTTAGTTGGTACCACACGACGACGTGTAATCATTGGCTATTGCATTTTCACCAAGCGATTGTTAATCCTAAAATTGCGAACACATCGCGCAGTTCCTCTTCTTTATTATTATTATTTCCATTACCGTATTGCACCATAATCTCTCCAACGGAATCGCGTTGTTCAATAGCAGATAGGTAAGACCGATAGACAGGGTGGGCACATTAATCTGCCGATAAACCGTGAGACCTATCAAACGAACGTCACAGTGTGGCCCCGATAACGCGTCGAATTAATCGGTGTAGAAGGACATATTCTCGGCGATAAGGTATCGTTTCGTCACTGCCTGAGTCTACTCTTTGTCAAATCGATCTTGCTTCGTTTCAGACCATTGAATATCGATCGACAAGTAACGTAACTTCCGCGTAGAACCAAAAACGAATAATCGACGTACGATTCCCCTTGGAAATCTCGACAGACCAAACCTTCATTAGCCTGCTCTTTCTTTAGCTTACATTAAGACAATGCGTGAGGTCAGATAATAAAGAAGAGGCCGCCGTTATATATTGTACTCAGGTAGTGTGATAATCGCTCGCATCGTGTGGGCGTGAGTATAAGACAGTAAACAAAAAAAAATAATAATTTCAAATGGGACAAAGCTGATTAATATAAGAGACAAATGTGTTATACACACACGAGATATATTCTAAATTACGTTTACATAGAAGCAGTTAAGGCATTAAATTATAATTACAAGGTGATTTTCTCTCCTACGAGTCTGATAGGACAAAGTAATTATTGTCTTAAACGTATATAGTAATGCGAAAAATAATGTAGAGATTTAAACAAGTGAGTTTTATATAAGGGAAATTCTAAAATATGTTTATGTTAAGGTTTGTGCAGCGGGCTGATATTTCAATCGTTACGAGAGGAGAGAATGAGAAGGAGGAATCGAGACCGCCTTAGCGGGATTAATCACACGCAAGACATATATACTGTACCATGATTCTTACACACACACACATGCACACAATGATCCGCAAATACACAGTACTGAGAAGAAATGAGTGTATCGGGAGAGTGATCAGCGATTTTTAACAAAAACCACGAGTGCATTAGCGAATTGGGCAAGTTAGCTAGTTGATGAAACGAATAAATAAAGTCCTATAAAACGTATAATTATTTTGATCATCGAATCTCGAGGCACGTGATCGAGAGACTAATGATTCTCAGATCTTGTTAGATTGCTTTGAGGGCCACAGGTGTATGGAGAAAAAAAAAGGGATGAAATATTTACAGAGGGGGGTGTTAAAAAAAATTTTTTTTACGCAAGAAGGGGGGGGATACCGCCGCTATCGTTTATTTCGCTCGAGAACGGTCGAATGGTTATTTCGATTTTAGTAGAATGGAATTCCTACAGTCGTTGGAATGCTTTAAAATAATATCTCGCACACGGTACGATAAGAGAATCGATTGATCTACTTTTATCATATTTTAGTGTGAAGTAATAAGGTAATAGACGTAAAGTTGGTAATGATTATAACGATAATAAATGAAATTATTAACTGTAATAACATGACCTGTATACTTGTAAACTTTTAGCATTGTATTGGTAAGGTCGTATCCCCTTACGAGATAATCGTGAATAGACTAAACTAGAGAATAAATGAGAAAAATCTATGATAGTAAGTTTAGTAGTATCACAAGTGTGCTGCATGCGCATTTGGCTATTTGCATATGCGATATGCGATTTTCTGAAAAAAAAAACACGTGGCAGGCGCGTAATGCCCGTCTCAATAATAAGGATATATCTGTTAAATGATCTTTACGCTCGCGCGCTTTCCATCCGTCTTACTCCCAGTGCCCCGAATTTGATGTCTCCCTGTGCTGAAAGAGGATGTTCGACTCTCAAATTGACATCACGACGAAATATTCAGTTGTGCCTGATCCAATCTGAAATATCTTGTTACTGTAAAGGAAGATAAAACTTGGTATTAAAAAAGAGAGATGTTAGGGCAATGAGAGCCAACCGTCAGATATTGGATGGCAGACAAAACGTAAAATAAAAGGAATGAAACATGAAAATAATAAAAATATTTTACAATATAAAGTCTAATTGGCGGGGCAAGCTGAGATTGCCCCACCTTTCAAAAATTCGAGTTTACCACAAGTTAAATTGCAACAACTGGATTTGGTATATTTGACGAATTTCTGTGTACTAGTAGTAAGAATATTTTGCGCATGAAAAAGTCTATGCTTGCGACGTATGTCTCCATGAGACGTTTCAGTAAATTTTATCCCTCAGTTCACTCTGTTCACAACATGGAATCATTTTCAATCTAGTTGTATCAATTGGTTTCAATCGACAAGCTTCGATCTTACAATTAATGTTCAATGAACTTTATTTTTATCTAATGACGGCTATTTCACCGTCAATGAATGACACATGCGGACTTGACACTATTGATTCCTAAAGCGATAAGATTCTTAAAGTCTCGAACAATTATTGTAAGATGACACATAGAAAAAGGTTGGATGAATTACTTTCTTTTCCCATGTGACATGCAATTTTATCTTTTTAACATAAATTGATATAAACTCAAACGAGTAAATTATATTCAAAATATCACCATAGTTGTGGAGTTGCGATGAATGTAACAATGTTATAAGCTTTAATTAAAATTATCAGTAAATGTATACCAAATTTATTCCTTAAATTGTTGAAACACAATTTATCAAAAAGATATTTATTGAAAAAGAAAATGGGTTATTAAAAGACATTAATTTTATTTTTATTAATTTTTTTATTGTGTTTCTAATGACTATAATGAAAGTTCGTAAACGATGTAGAGAGGAATTGATTCGAAACTGGAATCCTATTTTCTTTTTTCTCACATAATGTCTCTATACGCAATTGTTAATTACCATCATAATCTTTCTTTATCTATATATTTCTTTAATTATAAACTGTCATAGTGATTTTTCAATATAATGTTCAGTCAAAAGGAATTGTTTCAGTTAATATGAACACGTTTTGTTTTTCTTGCAAGAGCGTTTGAAATATGGGACCCTTATAAAAGTACGAGTATATAAACGTCGTCAAACGGTTCAATAATTTTATTTATAAGGGCGTGATCGTAATTCAACATTTTTTGAAACATGGAAATATTACTTTTTCGAAAGGTCACGCACATACATATCTTTTTCTGCACCAAAGCATTGTTCATGGGCTCACAATTGACACATTGAACAACGAATCCGCAATACAAATTTCCTTTTTCTTCATCGAGATGCAATTTCGAACCTTTTGACTTGAACTTACCATAGAAATTGTAAAGAAATATGCCGTTAAAATGATCAGATTATGTTAGTGAGTAACAATTGTAAATATTCCTCAATCTTACAGAATCAATTCAATACGGACCACTGTAAGATTGAGCCTGTCCAACGACAGACTGTGATTCATTTCAAGCAATTCATTATGTTAGTACTTACGTTTTAAAAATTGTCGAAACAAACTTTATGGTTGTCAACAAAAGCTCAAATAAATGAGCAGCAAAATGGTTATGTAAAATGGGGAAAATCAGGACAAATGGCAATACTAATTTAGGCAACGCTAAAGAGATCATATTACACATATTAAATAAGTGTTATTCGAGATCATATTACACATATTAAATAAGTGTTATTCGAACTGTATCTGTCGAGTTCGTCAGTTTATACATATAGAGTCTACTGTAGACTGTGGTCATTAGTTTTTAAGTTATCAGGAATACGACTTAAATTATGGCTAGGAATCTAACCCTCTTAAAGTTTACGTATTTTTATTTATTTATTTTTTTTTACAATAATTGTTAAATGACAAAAATATTTTTTAAATAAAAAAATTGTTTTGTTTAATATTTTGAAATCTGTAACGATTGGATTGAATAACTATATTACATTAAGTAGACCTCATATATCCATACTAGCTCAAGCGAACGTCAAACAGTAGCGTCAGATCTTAACTAAACTAGACTAAAGCAGCCTTAGATTAGATATATTAAATACATTAGATAAAGTGTTTTTTGTTCCTACTTTATTAAAATCCAACAACTTAGATGCTACGTGTTGTAACATTGACGCCCGACGTAAACTATTATGCATTACAAAACTAAGACTTATTTTAAAACTAGGGCTTATTATAATACCTTATAAACTTAAGACCGTTGCGAAACTGACTTAAACTATCCTGAGACAGTGTAAAACTGATTTAAACTAATTATGTATTATATATTATGGAGTAGTCCCAAAAATTATAGTCTTGAAGGGTATTGCTATGTATCATTAAAGCGAGTTTTTTTTTTAAGTTTTTACGTTGAAAGTGCTTCATAAGTGCATCATAAGAAAATATGGCAACTCTATAGACAAAAATGGTGCAATAGAGAAACAGAAATTGAAATTAGAATGGAAGTAAAAATTACAAATTAGCAATCATGGGAGTGTTGAAGTCGAACATCTTTTGGACAGCACAGAGGTGTACGTTCCAGGTCAAGGCGCATGATCTCTATTTGAATTCGACAAAGAAAAAACCAAAATATATGATAATTGACAAACAGGATAGGATAAAAAGAGAGGAAGGAAGGGTGTAGGAGGTTTCCTTTTTGGAGAGCCAGGGAAATGTGAGAAAGAGAGAGAACGAGAGAGAAAGAAAGAGAGAGAAAGAGCGAGAGAAAGTGAGAGAGCGCGAAGAGCGAGAGAGAACGAGAGAAAGAGAGAGAGAGAGAGAGAGAGTTATGTTTAAAAGAGTACGACATTTAAGAACATAATTTTTTTTGTAGCTCCTATATTAATAATGATTAATGATTGCTAAATAACCAACATAAAACATATGTTGAAGAACACTGTTTACACGCTACTCCTGTCATGTATCTATATATATATATATGAATATATAGATATATATATATAGATATATATATATTCATCATAACATATGTGTATGTACACGCACTCGTATGTCTGCTCGTATAAATGTATACCTTTAAAAATATATGCGTATAGGGGTCATAAGTATTTTTTTAAAGGTATGTACATTGTATGCACGGTCATTCGTGCACGCGTATGTCCGAGACATACGTAAATATATGCTACGTACACACACACACGCACACGCGCGCGCGCGCGCGCGCTCTCTCTCTCACTCATACACACAGACATGTACACACAAATGCGTACACATATTAAAATTTCTACTAGATAAATACCGCTACACCAGACACACACACCACCTCTTTTCCTTTCTGTTTTGGTGCAGAATAGGCGCGTTTTATCGACGCCGTTGACGGAGTAATGTTGGTTGCAAGGATATTTTTCGTCAACTGTTGTAGAAATAAGGCTTAGATTCTATTCGACGATGTTATTCGACCGATTCGGATCGACATAGCATGCACAAATCGAGACTGAAGCTTTCAACTTGCTTAATCGTAGGCAGTTTATTCTTGTTTAATCGCGAGGATACAAATTAGATCGCGTGTATCTCGAGTACTTTGGCGAACATGCGTAGCATAAAGTGCATGTGCGGAGGAATATTCGTAAGGATTATGTTTTAAGGAAGTTGGATCTTATCTATCGTCTTCTCTGGGTTATCTACAATTCGGTTCTACGGAAGTAGGCCATTTTTACAGTTGCCTCCGTCAGTGATAGGCATAGTTGCAGTTATCTCGTTTACGCAAATTTTCTGCGGGCTGCGCCAACTTTTCGGTCCGTTTTCTGCAGAGATCCGCATTCAAGATATTTCTTGCAACTGAGACTACTGAGGTGTACGGGATGGCAAAGCGAACGGCGAACAGGTGAAAAAAAAACCAGAACTCGGAGGGAACAATCGGGGGGATTTGCCGTTCCGTCTGTCGCAGGGCCATCCTTCGTTTTGGCATCTCGCGGTATTATTTGGCACGTCACATTTGCGACCGCGTCGCGTAAGATCCCGCACGGGGATCATTATATCCCAATCGATCTCTGTCAGGGTGTATTCTAAGCGAAACTCGAAAGTAAAACTCTTTAAAAAACAAAATAAAACTAACCAGTTGGAAAGTCTTAGTGACACGCAATTAATCCGTTCTCCTTAAGTAAGTCAGTCTCTAAGTCACTTGGGACCCGAAAAGAAACACTTTCTTCTTTAAGTACTAGTTAATTAACGGTAACTCTTAGAGATATATTCACGGGGCCGAGTGGGAGTATCACGTGTAACACACAATATTCGATTCCGTTTGGATGAAATAAGTAATTAATGCCTGGCACATGTATGCTTACGTAACATTGCCAATAGGTCGATGTAAAGCATAAACTAGCTGTAATTCGTAACTTAACTAACCGACACCGAAAGAACTGACTGCGCGGCGAGGGTTTTTGTAATTGTTGGATTTATATTTAATTAGACTTTGGTTACTATACAAACTTATACTCGATAGAGATACGATAATACTTATAAATTTCATTCTACGATGTATAGTACGTCAAAAATGTGCGCGACGAGATAATAATGCATTTCGCAGCTTAATAAGGGAGAGGATATAACGCGAACCTGTGAATCAATAGTTTATCTTTCCCACTGAAACGTCACGTTAAATGTTAGATGGTACGTTCAATCAGGAACTAGATCGTTATGGGAACTTAATTAAGGAATTACTACTAATGGCTAATTAAATGACCAATCGCGATCATTGATCATGAAATTCACTCGTGTGAACAGCAGTGCATCCCCTATTATCGTACGACGGTTTGGCAACCCATAAAACTTTCAACACCGCGGCGTTTTATCAAGCTAATATCGCTGTATTTACTTACTTTGTATGACGTTAAAAACAATTTTTTTTACATTTCCTTTTTTCTGTTCCATTTAATTACACAGTTGCGCCAAGGCAAAGTTAATGGTCCTATTTGCTCGAGAATAGTGTTGACTAATTACCCACTACTTATGAACGAAGCATACGCGACGACACTTAACAAAGTTGCGCGCGTAGACGAGATGACAGAGACGTGATGGGATTCTGGGCGGTAGTAAAGTTTTGGAAATATGAAAATATATTGTATCTCCTTGTAAGTGTAAGGCTAAGTGTACAAACCGATGTTCGTGGACCTGAACGACTCTTTTAGTAAAATAATTAAATTTTTGAGACGTTCAAATCATTAGCTCTCAACGTTTTACAAGTTCTACGAAAATCTACAATTGTTTAAATAAAAGAATCGCTCACGAATGTCGAGCTGGCCTCACCTGCATTGATTGCAACTTATTGAACTGCATTAAATCATAACGTTATTTGTTTATAAATAAATTGATTTGTCCTTTTCAAACGGCGCTTGATTATTTATTTCGATTATGGCCGCAAAGTTTATGCGGTTGCCGACCGCCTCAACCCTAGCTTGCTAATATGTCGAACCTTTTGCATTTAACGAGAGTTCTCTAATGCTTGTGATTCGGACGCGACGCAAATGTGACACACGAGAGATCAAACTTACACACATACAGACGAGCACACACGAAACTCGTAGACGCTTTTAAAGTAGTGCGTACACGAGAAAGATTTATATACAAGCGAGCGCTTGGAGAACTTTGTCGATTAGAGTACCGCGTTTTACCCCCCCATGTTGGAAGGGACGCTCGCCGTTTACATCATTTACTAAGCAAACAGCGGCAAACATACAGCCGAACTACACCGAGTATAAATAGTATTTACGAGTCTGTATGCGTATGTACTAACTAGATAACTGTTTATATTTTAACGAGTAATATTTAATGTTTGATGTTCATCCACTCTACATTATACTTGTGTGCGTAAATGTAGGAAAACAGCCGTGGTGGTTATTGTGTTAATATTGATAGACAAATCTGGGATGGGCCGGTGGTTCGAACGCATTTTCGAATATCGCGCTACGTTGACTTCTTTCCGTTCGTTGCGATTTGACTCGGCATCTGGCGAGCGGGGTCGCAAAATCGGGCCAGTTTTGACATTGCGACGTTATCACAGTAAAAAATCGCGTGTTCAAATGTTACAATTTTCTCGTGTCACCAAGATTTCATTGTTATTTCAATGTAAAATATAACATAAAACATAGGTTATTATTTTCGTAACACTTTTATGCGTTATATTTATGTAACGTAATAACTTGACACCTTATGTATGTCATTCAAAAAGTGAATATTATTTCTATTTCTTTTAACACAACTATTTCACAAAGTCAACCAAAACATGTGGTATCGACATTTCTTAAAAATTATTTTAATAATAATAAGTTTATTGCTGTGCACAATAGACAGAGGTGCAGAGATAGAATAAAAATAGGACAAGAATGTCGAAAAACAATAAGCTACGCAATTCTCTATACGCAAACGGTGAGATGCCAGCAGGACTGCTGATATAAGCCGCACCAGAAAAACGATGAGCTGAATGACGCGAGACGTATAAGTATTACAGTGCGAGCACGTACAAGGAAGCTGACAATTAACAGAAGGGAAGAGAAAAGAATTACAATTTAAAGAGAAAAGAAAAACTGACAAAGAAAAAGATTAGATCGCAGAGCGGAATGCAGTTACGTGAGACACCCTGTAAAGGACACGCAGCTCGCAAAGAAACTTAAGAACCGAGTGGGTGGTTTTAAGAAACGTTTAGCGTAAGTGAGTGAACTCGGGAGAAGAGCTAATGAAAGAATGAAGTTGAGAAAAAGATATGCGTTCCAGAAGCTTAGAGAGAAAAGGGGGAGGCAGATGGGACGAAAGGAAGACGAAGAGGACGGGTTAGCAGTTTTTGGTATGGGGAGAACAACTGATTGTTTCCAAGAAGAAGGGAATACATTGGAGGAGAGGGAATGATTTAGGATATGGAGAAGGGGACCAAGACACCGAGGAAGACATAAAAGAGACATACGACCAGACTTTCTGTTCAGGGCTTATAAATATGGAAACCTGGCACAAATCATACGGTAAAGAAGTTAGTATGATTAAATGTAATAAATGTAGTAGAGTGCTATCGACAAATAACTCGTTTACGAAGCATCTATTCAAACAACATGGGATTACAATAATTGACTCAAGTAAGACGTCTAAGTAATTGAAAGATCTTCTTCCTCGTCTCTATAATCCCTTTGCTTGATATAGTAAATATTAACATTGCTATCACTGAGTTCTGTTCAACACCTTTCTCGCGTTTACATTCAACATTGGCCCCAAAACCTTGATTTGATCTTAACTTAAGAATTTCAGCTTTTTCTTTAAGAACATTAACAATGATGAGTGTTTCACATGATGTATCTGTCAGCTACATGCACAGTTTCCAATTTGGAGGACCAAGGAATCTTAGATACCCCATTTTATATTCGTACATGAGACTAGGAATCAAACACCTTTTAAATATTAGGCTTAAAGCCTGATTTATTCCGGTCAAAGGGACCAGAGGAAGTGAGACGTACATGCCTGAAGATGTTAAAAAGTTCAAGAGAAGAGATTGGAGAAAAGTAAATGTCAATGAAAAATCATTAAATGCCGATTATTTTAACTATTCTAATTTGTGACTATTCGTACAGTTTACTTATCCTGTCTGTTTTTATTACATCACACTTGAGGTGAAAAGAGCATAGACATAAATGTGAAGTATAGTGTTAACTAATTAACATTTATACTTTATCAAAAAGTAACACGCGATGAATGTTATTTTAACTTAAAATTTAGAGTGGACTTTCTGGGACACGTGAAAAATGTTAACATTAACATTTTAGTTTTTACTGTGATACTTTTAACGAAAATAGCAGTAATTACGCTGTGAAATTTACCGATCGTCGTGGCAATTGCGACGAAACGGGGATTAACTATCGTTTAAAAAATACTGCGGTACCGCGTTTAATCCGACTGATCTGAGTGTGAACCGCACGGGAATAGATCCGAATAATGGCATTTTTTTCCCTTTGCTTTCTGTACCGTGCCGAAATTTGGTTCGCCAGAGGAGCCGCTCGAAAAATTTATCAATCAAGAGAATAGTCGGAATTGATATCAAAACGGTTCGCATTTCCAATCCTGGGATTCAATTAGAGACTACGGCGCGGCAGTTATTGAATCGAGATTGAGTTCACGTTTCGCTCATTTCGGAATTTCAGTTTCGTTTCGGGACGGACGAGGGGGCTGGTGCGTGATCGTCCGTGGGGCCCGGAACTGTGCCGTTTTTAAATTCTCGATTATACTTTCGTCCGACATATCATTTCGCCGAGCGAAATACGTTCAACCAACCACTGCCCTCCGTGGAGACACGACAGCGACGGCCCTTTTCGTGTCCGAACGGCCCTTTCGGGCAGGGGCAGCCGGGAGAAGGGTCGCCGCGAAGCATAAAATACGATACAAACGAGTAGTCAGCGTATTTTATCGAGCTGAATAAAAAGAAGAAGAAAAGGGGGGGAAAATAATCTGTGCTGTTTCTCCTTGCGAGCACGCGTGCTCGCGCGCTTCAAGCCCGATTTGGAAATATTGCCGCGACACTTAGGCTTAGGATAAAAGCGGAAAAACAAAACCTTATTAAAAGATAAAACAAGTGTCAAAGTACTGCTACAATTATCAGTAATTAACTATTAACTATTAACGCGTTAGTACCACTTAAAACGAAAGACCGAAGGAGGCAGCGAGAGAGAGAGAGAGAGAGAGAGAGAGAGAGAGAGAGAGAGAGGGGGGGGGAGAGAAAGATAAAGAGGGCGAGAAAGAGGGAGGGACAAATAGAAGCGAAAAACTACTGTTGTTATTAATTTCTATTTGTAATTAATTAATTAATTGTCATCAGCCATGGCTTTACTATTTTCTTGATGAAGTACTATACCGACAGCTTCTCGAGGCTACGGAATAATAAGGCGCGTGTGAGAAAGAGCGTAGCTTAGATTAGTAAGGCGAGCATGTTTAACGTTAATTAAGATCGATGGGAGTGAGAGCTTAATCGGTGTCAGTTGGTGTCCTGTGAGAATCCTGTGCGGCCGAATGCTGCGTGGGTGCCGGAGTGCATGCGGGGCGAAGGGCGCGGGCGCGGCGGCAAAAACCTGGACTCGGTTAGGTAGATAAATAGACGTATATAAGACGACCTGGAAAGACTGGGAATTAATTAAACCACATCCTCGGAGTAGAGTTAATTAGGAAGGCTGACTGTAAAGTCAAACGACTGTTCGCGTTTATTGTTACTAATAGTTAATGGGCTATCTCTAACGTCTTACGGTCTAGTTTACTCGATAAATGGACAAAAAAGAATAAAAGTTGTTTAATAAACTCGTTACCTCCGCCTAAGGATGATAGCTGTTACGAAAAAAAAACAAACAAACAAACAAAGTCGTAAGGTTTAGCTGGGTAAGGCCGAAATCGCATTAAATAATAACGAGGATAGAAAGTACACACCGAAAGTGCTACACACAGATCTCTTTTTCCTAACGCGAGATAGTTTACGGAGGCGAGATAAGTACGAGGGAAAAATTTTCCGTTTGCCCGAAATCAGCAGTTTGTTTTTATCAACTCGACTTCGTTCCATCTCGAGCGGGGATGTCGCGTCATCACGTTGCGAACGATTCTAAACTAATTTAACCGGTGACGTCCGAACAAACGAAGATTGAAGGATTCGCGATTATTGAAACAAAGTCCAAGTATACAGAAAATTTTGCTCCAACAACGCGCGAGACAAAGAGTCGACGGCTTATTTTCGTTCTCTTTTATACTACATCGGCACGAACGTTTACTTCGTGCCTCGACGACACTGTGGCGGACAACTCTTTTTTGAAACGTGTCTTAAAATCGCGACGATAACGGTCGTCGTGTGCCCCTTTCCGGAGGGTGCGACGGCGTCGGCAAAAGGCGGACGGGGTGAAAGACGAATGAATGTGAAAAAACTTGGGGGCAAGACGTCGTAGCGGTAAAATCGATATAATTATTGATTAAGAGATAAGTTGTGTACAAATGTATTATAAATTAACAATTATCTCAGAGTACCTTAACGCAGAAAGGAAAAAAAAGTAATTAATGAAACTCACTTGACTCGTTTTAATTATCATAAACACATATTATATATAAAGAGACCCGTCGCCCCGCTTCTTTCGACGGGCGGGGACGAGGGAGGGTGCGGTGCATAGGATCAATAATTAAGGTATCGATTATTGTCTAATTAATTAATTAAACTCGTAACTCTCGAAATAAGGCCGTTGTAGACAAGTATTAAAATAGGAAAAATGAAAATATTTTTAATGAAACTACAAATGCCAACTATTGTGTTCTTGTGAGAATCATAATTATTCCGTAATTCTTAAGTAAAAAGAAAAAGGAAAGCGTATCTAAGTCGTTGATTATATAAGTCGTTGTAACTTAATTCTTTTGTTAGAAAGCAAGACGGTGGGAGAAAGTAAAATGGGATATGATAAATCACAGGCAGGACAACAAAAAAAAAACGTACGTGACTGAGGTGAATGGACGTGCGCACGAAGCGAGAGAATGATATCGAGTGATTGACGAAATTGCATGATGAACTGATAGTGGAGGTGATTGAGCGACTGATAATGAACGATCAGGATTACAGGAGGAATCGAGTACATTCGTATTTCGTTAAACAGATCTGATACACGCACAAAGGCTCGTTAAAAAATTACTTGGTCCGATAATTTATTTCAATTTGTTCGTTGACATTATTAACTTTTAGCATCGCTTGACAATTAAGTAAACCTCTCTGGGTAGAGATGAAGTCTCCGTTGTGCGAGCTTTTTCATCTTTGTGGTGCCAATTATTTCCGATTTAAGGAGAAACATGAGACTAGGGGAGACAAGAACGGATGAGAGATTCTGAGCAGAAAGAGACGAACGGATTCGATTCCTCAACGGGGGACGGACGGTGCGAGAAGGGAAGAACGAGCGAAAGGGTTGTGCGATTACAAGCGATTAGGGGACGACGAGCGAGCATGTAGGCGTAAATATCCGACGTTAACAACTAAATGGCAGGCACACATACATACACATATTTAGAGAGACGTTTACAGGTACATTTTAGTAATACAGGAGCATAGATCGTACGGGGTACAAGTTGGCGCGCGACCGACGCGCGTCGAATCAGGTTTAAGATTTGCCAAATCTTACTAAGTAAAAAAACCACGCGAAACAGAGTAAAGTTTATTAAGCTGCACTATAGCATGTAGGAAGTACTTGCATTAAAGGGACAAAAAACATAGCTAAAATCCATTAGTGTTTACTAAAACGAAGATGTGATGAAAAGTGCCGGCGCAATATTTCCAAATCGAAGCCCCTCGAACCTGCCGTTTGTTGGAAGGGGGACCCACCCTCTGATCCTCCGAACGAACTTGCGTGCAAAAAGAAACAAAAGAGAAAGGGGGGGAGAAATGAAGATGAAGTCGGTGATCGCACCAATCAAACGGGAGGAGACACCCTCGGTCATTGCACTTCTCTTGCGATCGTGTCTTTGTGTCTCCGTTTTTCTTTACGCGACGATATCCTGTCGACGGAGCGCTTCGTAGGTTCGTAGGGCGCGTCATGTTAATTATCAAAAATTGCGGCAAGAAACGATCGTCAAATAGAACTCGTCGGGACGTGCCGGTGTCCTGCGCGCGAGAAGAGGAACGCGGCGAGAGCGAGGGAGCGGAGGAGGTCGCGGGGTGTCGACGAGTGAGCGTTACGAAAGTGGAAAAAAATAATTAACGATCGTTATCTATTTTTAGCGATGTTATCTCCGACACGATGGGTGGGGGAGAGACCACGGGAGATTTGGCGTGGGCGACAAATGAAAGGGCGGCACGAACGGTGTTTTCGGTACACGTATCAGATTGAATCGACGTGACGCGAATATCCGCGTTTGTTCCCGCGCGAACAACAGCGGGGCTCTGCAATTGTTGCTGATGGGACCGAGGTCGGTCGAGGCGTTCCTCTGAGATTAACGAATGCATTAGCGAAAGCAGATTTATTAGAACGAAGGAGTGTAAATCGCGAGTAGTTGATTAACAGTAAAAAGAATTGTTACACGACTTTAGGCTGGCAGCTGGTTTATTAGTTTGATTCCGACGTTTTTCGACCATACGGGGGTTGTGGTCCTTTTCAAGGAATTAGATAATAAATATTACGTCATCTCTATTAAATTAAAAAGAGGTTTGACACCTATCTCTGGGTGGGCCACTCGGAGAACCGTGTTCGAAGGCACGTCCATCCAACGTAACGACCACAGTAGGACCAGCCTAAAGTCGTGTAACAATTCTTTTTATAGATTTATTAGGTAAATCGCGCCGATATTAATCTCTGATGTGAGCAGAAGTTTCAAGCGACGTAGAGGGGATGCTCGGAGGTTGGAAGCGTCGAAATTAGTATGGGACGGGCACTTCGAAAGTGAAATCTCACAGATGACTCGCACTGATCAGGTTCAGAGGTGGAAGGATCGATAAGGAAGGCGGGCAGTAGAGGACGAATGAAAGATAGGAACGCACATGGTCGCCCGCGGTCGGAGAAGAGAAGTGTGCTGGGAAAGCGTGTCCGTTCGTTTTTTCTCGGAAAACTCCTCGATTCGTGTCTTCGAAGGAAGGGTATTAGTCAATCCGACGTGGAGGCAAACGGCAAAGACAGGATGGTCTGAATAGAAGGGATCGACGTCGACTCGTTCCGCTGATTTCTTCTGGTCGTTCCTTTTTTTTTGTTGCTTTCGACACTTGCCGGCGAACATTAAGGGGCAAATAAATTACTCGCGCATTGTTTAATATATTTTAATACTTATCCACATATACGTAACCGATTGCATCAGACACAAGAGCTACATGTGTCCCCGAAATGTATTTCTCGTGCTTGGTACAATCGATTACATGGACGCACGAACGAATGAGATGTATGGAACAATTTGCGAGTAATTGCTTTGCTGTAAAATTTTTGCCGGTAAGTATACAGCACGAACACTATGTACACACACGCGTACACACTTCTTGCTTTCGTCGTGTTAATTAGCCCATACGAGTACGTCATACACCATACGCTCTTACTCCCTCCCCCCACTCTCGACGGCACATAAAATAACAGTACTATTATGATACTGTACTATTGCTACTATTATGACTATTATTACTACTACCCCAATTATTACTATAAAAATTACTACTTATACTATTATTATTATTACTATAATTATTACTATAATTATTCTTACTGCTATTATTATTATTATTCATTGAACACACATACACATATATATATATAAAGTATATATATATTAATATGCTTAACGTGTTTCTAGTGGATTAATTGATTAATTGATACTTAAGATATATTAATAATATTAATAACGACGAAAAGTCATGTATCATGGATTATGAGACATATATAATATTATATATATATACATAAATCTATATACTACACATATATATAATGATGATAAGTTAATACGCTGATTACTATTATGATATGATAGAGAGAGAAAAATGAATCATTATTCGTAAAAATACATATTGGTATAGATTATGAGAAATTATGATTAAATAGAAAATGATATTGATGAAAGAAAAATTTCCATCTCTTGTCAATCGAATTAATCTCGATCCCTTCACTTAAATTAGATCGCACCTTATATAGTTACTATTTCATGTGGTTGAGAGACTTAAAACACTGCACAGCATAAATTTTTATTCCTAGTGACGATCGTATTTAGCATACTTAGAGCTAGTTGTCGCGGGATGCTGTATATGAGTGCCAGTTAGACGATCAGTTTCAGTACCTCTCATTTTTGAAGGATTTTCTTTTGAAATTGCAAAATATCTAATTTGTATATAACACATGGTATGAATGACAGCGAGCATGCGAGTGCGCGAGAGAAGAGAGATGACATGTGTTTTCTTAGAACTTTGATTGCGATGGCGCACCTGTCCGTCGATCGATTCCCCTCGATCCCTCGGATCAGCCGCCATCGGCACCGGTGTACGTTCCTTCTACTTTCTTTTTGCCGCTTCTGTTTTGCAATCACCCTCACGCATTGCGATTTCCACCGTGCATACGCGATTATGCGCGCGCAATCCAAGTACGGCTGCGTCAACGCACGGAGCATATTTCGTTGGAAAAGTCATGTGTCGTGGATATACATTTACATATATTTTACACGTGAGACAAGTTTTGACGTGCCAATTTTGACGCTTGCCCCTTACATGGAAAGAAATTGTCGAGTCGACATTGCGACAATTTTTGCCGTATGCACGGTGCCGCTGTCATTAACGAGAACGAAATTACAGAGGTGGTCCACTGTTAAAAGGTATTGATCGAACGGATTCTTTGGATTTCCATTGCCGCAGACATTCAGAAAACGTATCGGAAACGGTGGAGACAAGCTTTTAATTAGTGCAGTGTTTTATGCGCGTCCCAACATATCCCGCCATGTTCTCTCGAATCTGAGGCGTGTCGTCCTGTGTAGTAATTATCATGTTGAGAACAGAGCTGTTGCATTGGAAATAATTTCTACCTTTTCTTTTCTTTTTACAATCGAATTCTCTCGCATCGCAACGGGAAAGTCTCAGTTTCGAGTTGGCCTGGTATTAGACATGTCAGCACTTTCGTATGTTCACTTGATGATTTTATTCGCGAATAAGACCTTTCTTTAAAGCTTCCTTCTTTTAGTTCTCTGATTCCGTAATAGAGACTTGTATCATTTAACAGAGATCTTAATCATTAGTGTTGACATGTTCATAAATCGAAGCTTAATCTCTAAGTACACTTAACCCATTAACCGGGCAGGCAGTTAAAATATTTCTCCGGCGTCCGTAATTTTAATATGCGTACATAATTTTCGTACTTTAAAGATCGTAACATACGTAACATAGTTTCATATATTAATATGATATAATAGATATAATAACACGTATGTAGATATAAATATATATATACCTGACGTAAAGATCGTCCAAAAGTGCATCGATATCAAAATGGCACGAAAATACATATATAATTTTCAATTGAATAAACTCAGGACAAATTTTTAGATAATACGATTTCTAATTTATAAGTTACTTGATATAGAGACGATTTGTATATTATAGTAATGTACGATGTTTTTGAATTCGTATATCATACAATAATTTTAGATAAGTCCTAGATTATTAGACTGCAATGAATATAGAATATATAATTACAGCGTTAATGTTATGAAAACAAAAACTCGGTTAAAGGGTTAAATTAGGAGCTTCATGAGACCGTGTTCAGCCACTTGAAGTAAGACCATCCTCGAAGAGAAAAAAAAAAGAACGCACGAACCTCTAGAACCACCTCTCTTTCTCTTTCCTCTCTAAGTCCCCCTTCTGTCATTTCATGCTACCCTCGACCGTCGCACGAAACTCGCTCGAGAGTTTTCTCCAGAGGAGCGGCACTCGAGGGAGAAAAGTGCGTTCATAGAGATGAAACGAGCTCTAACGATCTTCCCTACCTTTCTTCCCCGCAGACATCCTCCCGATCCCCAAATTCAAAAACATCGAAACCGGAAGTCCGACCTTCATTCCCAACGGAGACGCAGCCCCTGGTCCCCAACGGTTCTCCTTGACCCAGCATACGAATTACCATCCTTATAGGCGCTAAAAGACCTCGTCGACGTCATCCGAAACGGCCGAGAGAAACAGGTTTTTTTTTTTATAAGTAGCGCGAGTAGACGGGATAGGGGAAGAGAGTGCGAGTGGCAGAAAGCGAAAAAGAATGCGAGAGAATGGCTGCGTGAGACTGGACGCGCACAATTTCCGGCCGGATTCACCCCGTGCGCGTGTCACGCGCCGGTTGCATCTCTCAACAGTTTCGATTATACATCACAACTTGTTAACTTTATAGCGGTGACTTTGAGCTCGTTTCTCCAGCAATCGAGAATGGCGCGCAGTAAGATTACCGAGTAAGGATTAATTAATTAAATTAGCCAGAAGTAAGTGTGTGCTCGGTTTATACAGTAAGATTAACTAAGCCACCGTCACATATGTTAGCTGTACGATTTTCATTATTAAGCTAACATTAAATTTTATCGCTTAACCTTTAGAGTGTAGTATCTTTGTAGTAAGTCTTAAGGTGTGTCCCGCTTTTTTATGGATATACATGTTACCTTTAATCGTGACGATGTTTCTATAATTGTCTTAAGTGATTAAACGTTAAAAGTATAAGCCATTAAACGACTTCCATTTAACGCTTTTCAATTGCAAATGTTACAAAATAACGAGTCTATAACGGTGATGTCTATTACGGTCTGCGAGAAAATTGAATTTATTAGTCATTTTTTTGCTTTTTTTACAACTCATTTAAATTCTTTACCTTCAAGTTAGACAAAAGTGGGCTAGAATATCATTCTAAACTATTAAATTACGTAGATTGTTAATTATTCGTTTCATATCGCTGGATTAGTTTCGAAGAGTCACATTCTTTTCAACTCTATGATATTTGAGCGACATACTTTTCTCAGTGCAAAAACGTTTTGACGGCGATAAGATTGAATTGGAAAGCGTTAAAAGGGGAATCGATGAATCGCGATGACGCTCCGGTTTTACGCCTGCCGTGAACGGGGACCGGTAAGGTCGGTGCGAACGAGTTGACCCGTTTTTCAGGGCGTCCCTTTTTTTTGCAAATTAGTCACGAACTCGTCGCGATCCGAAACTTGTCTGGAGGTCCTAAAAGCCGCCGCTCTATGACGCACGCTCGGATCTCTCGGAAAGAAGATGTGTGTAATCTCTTTCGAGATCTAGGTCGGTGATATTAATTCAGCCCGTTTGCTCTCGAGTTTTCAAATTACCCTCCGCAAAACTCCATTCATCCATATCTACCCATTTGTTCATCCATCTGTCCGTCCACCCATCCATCTATTTATCTATCCGTCCGTTCAACCATCCATTCATCCGTCTACTTATCTATCCATCCGTTCAACCACCCATTCATTCATCCACATCGATCGATCTATTCATCCACCCATCCATTCTGCGCCTCAGATCGTTTCAGAAGCGAGACATATATTCTCTGATCCTACTTGGTATCTTCAAACTTCTTTCCCTCGGGTTTCACTTTTACTCGCCCCAAATAGCTTTCCTCTTCTGCCTTTTCTTCTTTGTTTTTACTTTACTTTCTCACATTGCTACTTGTCTCTGTATATCTACATATATTATTGCAGAGTTGATTAAATATTCAAATCCAAGCGATATAAAAGAAAGTAATATCAATCTTGTACATTTCCTATTATTTGTTGTATCTTTTTAATTAATTCCACATTAAACGGATATATTTCTTTAAAAGATCTTAAAAAATTTATTAAAATTCACGCAATTTTTTTGCTCGTGTAAAGTGTTTACTTTTGCATATATATCGCGGATCATGCTTTTTAATTGTTTGTGAAAAGTTATCCGGTGAACTCTACTTTTATTTATCTTTCCTATTTTTCGGTAATACCACGTTTATGGTTGCAATTACTACTAATAAAAAAGCACGTTACAATTATTGTTTTATTATCAAATTGGTAATTATTTGATCGCAAATGTTCATTATCGATTAAATTTGTAGTATGTGACGACTTTAGATGCCCTGATTAGTCTCCGTTCTCCGTTCTAACTTCTTTTTTTTCACCTAATTCCAACAATCTTAATTCTTTGCAGTCCTATATTCACGTTAAAAACATTATCTCCATGCTGCTACAATATTTTGTAATATAAAATACTTTTAACAACTTGGAATTAACACAAACATTATAAATGTATCTAATTATTCGAACTAACTGTAATAAATGTCTCTCTCTCTCTAAATACAGGAACGTCAATAAAATAATTTATCACGTGATATTCAAATATATACAGGGTGACTCTGAAAGACCGCCCATTAATTACACAGCGTTGTTTCCTATTACAAACTGAGCCGAAAAGTCCTGAACCATTTCTCTCTATAATGCTTAATAAAAAAAACAAAATTGTTAAGTAAAGTCGTACGAATTAGCGCCGATCTTTAGCCGGGAGCACGTCAATGAACCACGTGCTTAGTAGTGTACGTCGCAAACTACTAAGCACGCGGCTCATTGACGTGCGCCCGGCTAAATCAGCGCCAATTCTTTACTAAGCATTATAGAGAAAATGGTTCGGGACTTTTCGACTCGGTGTTTAATAGGAAACAACGCTATGTACCTAGCGGATGGTTTTTCAGAGTCACCCTGTATATCAGTCTCGTGTTACCGGCCAATGCATATCTGCGAAGGATCTAAACGCAGCAGTAGAGGCATCGTATCGTCAGAATTGGATCCACTTTCGAACACTCGTGATTCGGGTTGCAAAGAGTTAAACTCCTTTCGCTTTTCACGCTCGGGTCTCCTATCGAGGATATCAGTCACTTGAGTTATTGTAGAGCAACGCGAGCCACTGCTCTGTTACCACCCTCTCCGATTACGTCCTCTTGCCACGTCCTGGCACGCAGTACTATGTTCTTTTATGCGATTCTATACAGGCGCCAGATATGGATCGTCGAGCGTTCCTGCTGCGCCAGGAACCGACAACTACGGCGGTGGGCCCCAAAGGGGTTACACAGGATCTACGTCGAGCACCAACAATTATCATCCTTATCGCCGCTAGAAGGAATAAAGACAGAACCGATCTCGGCTTTGGCCCAAGACTCCCCTCTTCCCCTCTTTGTTGCTAACGTACACATTCGTATGCATACTTATTACTGAAATAGTTTATACCGGCGATAGAGTACACGCGCCCTGTTTTACTTTAAGTCTGCGTTGGAGAAACTCGTGGAGAATAAGAGATCGGCGTATGGTACTTCGTGGGACGAGCGAGAGGCGCGCGAAACGTTCGAGGAAGGCGCGATGTTGCCTGCCGTCAAATTTGCTCGACGTCGACTATAGGCGTGTACAACGGAGAAAGGGGGAAAATTGCGGAATTCGCGGCGAGAAACCGGATCGCTGCTGTTACAGCGGATCGTGCGGTGTCAAGTAAATTTAAGATCTATCACGACACTTCATTGATTGGTGCCACTCGCGAGGTCGAGATACTTTTACGTGCAGCAAACTCCCGATTAAAGTCGATTTTAGGCCTTCGTCCTGAATGCATCTCGCACATCCAAGGAGCATTGCTCGAGCCTTTCAACCAAGTTCATCGAGAGAAAGTGCACAGGTTTTTACAATCGAGATTAGACATTCTAATTGCTATTGATTAATTTCTAAACATTTCTAATTTTATATATTGGATAACTATGAAAAAAAAATATTATGGTAATATATAATATATTATTGCATACATATATTATGTATATTATATATGTGTAATATTATATATATAAAAATATAATATTATATATATAAATATATAAAATAATATATATATAATGACGATAACTTTTCTACACAAAGTTCAATTTTTCCCAGTAGATTAACATTTAAATATAGGCATTTGCTACACATTCATTGACGGAGAAAAACTCGTGAGAACTCATCAGTGATCTGTCATTAACAGACTTTCGGCAGGTTTAGACGTACAAAACTCTTACAGCGATTCACTTGTACCGTTTGTCATTTTATTTTTACTATTTCGAAACGCACGCACGTTTGCATGCCCTGCGAGTCCGAGTTAAGCGACAGACTGCGAGCTCGATATCTGGCTTTTCGAAGCTGCAGAAAGTAAATAGCTTGCCGATGTATATTAACGTCGATTCGTGTGTTCGCGAGTTAGAATTGTACCGCGGACAAGTGTCGACTGGCGTAAGAAATAGTAAAAAAAAACACACACATTTTGTGTCTTTTTAATCGAGAAGTTAATAAGTGGTAAGGAGTGTGTCGTAAAAATAAGGAAACGATTCATCGAACGGACGACAAACCATCGACGGTCGTGTTATAAGAATACACGACTGCTGTAGAAGACAATATCTTTCTTTCTTTTTTTTTTACGTGCTGTACAGCTCGAGAGATCGACTCGAGGGCTCCAATTATTAAGTTTATTCTCAGCAATAGCGTTCATCTTACCGTGTCTATTCCGAGTTCTTCACTTTCGTTTGCGGACGACGAAATTGTCGCTTCCTTTCCCTCCCCTTTTTCGTGTTTCTTCCCAATTGTAATTGTCGCGACGACAGCGTTAGAATATAGACACTTCGCGCTTTCTTTTTTTTCGATTTCTGCCTTAGGAAGTTATTTCCTAGACGTCCTGTTTATTTTACTCACTGGATGACGTGAGGCATGTGGACGCGAGGTAAAAGAAAAGTCAGGAACGCGCGTGAAGTTTAGCGCACTGCGAGCACCGATATGGCCCGATCACTCGACACAGTTATCTCGATATTTGTTTCCTTTTCTACTTTCGCAGCTTGTCGTCCCGCTTTAAAGGTCTCAGCATCCGCGGAAATATCTTTTTTCCGATTTTCAGTTGAATTGAAAATTACACTTAGGACCAAACTGTCGTCTGCGATGTTATTAACGAGAATGCAATAATGCATTGATTTGCGTAATGATATTTGGCCAAATTATTTATTTGTTTAGAATTGATTGTTTTCGAGAGGCATCAGAGCGTATCGCATACTAGAAATCCGGAAGACCGAGTCAATCTGTGCATTTCAATATGAAAATATGCATCTGCATTTGTCGTATAGCTCTCTTGTCGTTATTTCAAGACCTTTTTGCAAAGACCTGTCGTAACGAATGGAGCGAGCACGGTTTGTCCTGCAGCAAAAGAATTAGCGTAAGGTCAAAACGCCAAACGTATTTACTAAAAATTGCGATAGCGGTGTACGGGATAAGAGTAGTGTTTTAGATACGGTGATACATTTATACGCATGTACAACTGTGAAATGTACTCGACTGTAAAATAAGGGATGAGAAATATATGATAGGCCCAGGCGTGTCTGCGAGACGCGCATCGACTTACGACTTAGTGGTGCACCTGCGCTCCGGTACTTCCGCGATGAATTTCGAAAGAGATCCTGGAGATTTGCGACAACGAAGAGAGACACGCATTAGGATACAGCCGTGTAACGTCTAATGATAACATTAACTAAAGAGTTGTAGAATAATCAACCCGTCGTGGTACGACTGCTGTTGATGGCACACCACCTCCATTTCTCCCATTCACCATTCTAATACTATATTATTGTTTATAGTATTTTGTTACATACCGCGAACCAAGAAGCTAGCAACAGATGCATTCTTTTATAGCATAGAGTAATTGATATTCCGTACGGATTAATAAACGTTCACATTTTAATAGAAAACGCTTCGAGTGGTCAGTTATTTAATTGTCCTACCACTTCTGCTTTCCTACCTCGATCTATTCTCCCTGCAGCTCGGTTTTCCGTATGTAATTACGGGAACGAGAGCTATTGATGCGTTTCTCTCCTGCAAAAGTAAACATATTTATCAGTACAATTTTTGCTGCGATAAGTAATCATTTTTTAAATCTACATTATTCTGCACATATATCATTTAATTTAATAATATGATTTAATTATATAATCAATGTAGAAAAATTGTTAAACGACGCTAACCGGCAAATTCTAATTAAAGAAATTTATTGCGAAAAATATTACCTCAGTCAGGGTTTGAACCTGGATTTTCCCTACACTCGAGGCGGGCGTCTCCAATCTTCGACCACTGAGGCATGTGAGACGCCCACCCAGAGTGTAGGGAAGTCCAGGCTCAAACCCTGGCTGAGGTAATATTTTTCGCAATAAATTTCTTTAATTAGAATTTGCCGGTTAGCGTCGTTTTTCTACATTGGTCGATCATGTACTGGCGTTAAATAATTCCTTGCGTTAATTATATACTGTTTGCAATAATAACGCAAGACGACGTACAGAATACAACGATTTATTACATCAAGACGAGATATGTACATTGTTGTAAAATCGTACTTTCAGAAAGCAGCTTCGGAAGTTCGTGATTTTTTTTAAAATCCATGCGGTAAGTATATACTTATCTATGTTTCGCATTTATCGCTTTGTTAATAATTGTTTTAATTTTATGAAAAATTGAAAACACGGACGAAATACAGAAAAAGTATTTTTCGCACTTAATTATTTTCGATATTCTTTTAATTATGTAGTCCATCAACGTTATAAAATTATGTAAGCTAAATACGATAGAGAAGAAATGATTTGCCCCTCGCTTACAAGTTTATTATTATGTATTTGATTTCGTGTAATCAAAACATTTCATAATTTTTAAATTTATATATAATTTTGCGAGATACAAGATGAAGTTACGTATAATGTTATCGTTCGTAGTTACATCTAAATTTGTAAGTTTCAGATATGTAGATTGTCTCTCTCGAGAACCGTGCGATAATCGCTATGGATTTTACATTACATTCTTTATTCGAGGTCTAATCTAATAAACTGTTATCACATCGAAAGCCCTGCAAAATTTACTCTCACACTTACTCTATGCATTATTAATATTATTCCGAAGAGTCTCTACATTCGATTGTTACTTTGATTTTACAATTGTACCGCTTTTTTCGATGGCTTCTGCGTACTAACTGTACTTTTGTTTTTCTACGAATTACAGAGGCGCTTCTCTATAAAAGAATCGCAAAGGTAAAACGGAATTATGATAGTCCACCTGAATTAAGATTAGCTTAGGACGGTTTAGTTTCGTATAATTGTTCAAATACTCCACTTTAGGTATTTCCTCTTTTTGCACATATCATTTGTATATATAATTCATATGTCTTTTTCACTGTTGTCGCGTCATGCAAATGATATTATTTAGTCCAGCGATGAGATAACGAGTCTATAGACGTTTTTATTCTGAAAGTGAGTAAAGCTATTGTATGTACCTACTTGTAATCATCAATCAACTTTTCTGGAATACGATAGGATTATGTAATCTGCCTGGTCCAAAAGTTTATTAATAATTCATTGTGAATTTTAAATGGCGTGGCTTTTTATATAACAACACCGACAGATTAATTTTATTCACGACGAGTTCTACATCGAGTTTCAAACCTTGAATATTGGCTAAAAAATATTGCGTGGATTAATATAAATTCTCGTCGAATTATAATACATGCCAGATAAAGAAATGCTTGTTCTTTCGAAATGATAGTGACAGCTACACCTGTGCCATAAATAATAATCGTTACTCGCCTAAGAATTTGCACGTATCGTTAACATTACATATATCATCGGTACAAAAGGCATTTATACAACATCGTATATACTTTATCCCTTCTCCTCCTCGTAAATTCTTCGTTAACGGCGTTCGCCAAGTTCGTTGAACTCTCCTCGTTACAATGCAAGCAAGCTTTTAACAAGAACAGCTATTACGTAGTACATTACAATATCCATTCGTTACGTTTTCACACACAGTAAAAAAATCGCGTGTTTAAATGTTAAAATTTTCTTGCGCTACCAAGATCGGATTAATGTAAAATTAACATAAACATATATGATATATCATTTTCGTAACACTTTTATGTGTTACATTTATACTAACATAATAAACTTGACATTTTATGTATGTCACTTAAAAATTGAATATTATCTTGAGTTCTTTTAACACAACTATTTCACAAAATCAACCAAAACGTGTGATATCGACATTTCTTAAAAAGTATTTCAACTATTCGTACAGTTTACTTAACCTGTCTGTTTTATCACATCACACTTAAGATTAAAAGAGCATAAACACAAATGTGAAGCATAGTGTTAATTAACATTTATAATTTGTCAAAAAGTAACACGCGCGATGAATGTTATTTTAACATAAAGTTTAGAGTGGACTTTTCGGGACTTGTCGGGACACGTGAGAAATGTTAACATTAACATCTTATTTCTTACTGTGTATGTGTATGCGTAGAATTAACGTGGTGAGCTTGGCACTTGCAGATATTCACGCGATGGAGCACTTGTGACATCGCTGCCCCTTCGATTTCGCCTTACCGTCGTCTCCCTGCTCCATCTGCTTGCGAATGGAATCTGCAAGATGGGTGAAAGCAAATAGAATCTCTCTCTGCAAGAAATTCTATTCGATATGAAATTTAATCTTAGATATATCGCGCATGTTATTGCTATCTCTGCAAACGTTACCTGCGCCGTAATCCATTGTTAGCCCCGTGAATAGAGGATATTTTTGTTGCGCACCGTAACAAGTTCGTTGAGATAACAATCGAGTAACAGCAGTAATAAGAAAGTGAATTTATGTACGTACCAGCAACTGCTTTCTTGTCCACCGCTGATAAAGCTTCGCAGAGCTCCTTTATCAACGGTATGTCTGGATTCAATCCGGAGGCCCAGATCATTAACATCCGAAATCCGTGCTCCTTGTAACTCGAGGGACCTACAATTGAGGCTTTATCGTCCTTTTCACAAGGCTGCTCTAGATGCACTATAGGAACATCGAGGTACAAATCCACACGTATATATAATTCGCAATTAATTTTGCAATAGTCATTTTAACACACTTACGGTACAATATGCATGTTTATCATTATTTTCTTAATTGCTACTTCGCGAGTAACTTGTTACATTTACTTTTGTATCTCGATGGATCAGATCCAAGTTTTCAAATGTCGTCTGTTCGGCTTTGCGATTATTTTTCCATCTTTAACTGAGTTTGAAAGCCTTCAAGTCATGTGAATTTTAATTAACGTAAAAGAACTAATAATGTGAAATATGCATCATTATGTGTCGAAGTCACAGAGATATATAATAAATAATTATGTCGATCGATATTTCCCAGACAATAATTACAATGAGAATCTAACGATACATAATGTCGATTTACCCGTGTATTGATGCTCGATAGCTCTGATTTGTTCGGGGGTGAAGGCCCAGTGAAAGGCTAACTTTTTCCAATCTCCAGGCGCCAGTTGCTTGTAGGCCAATTTCCATAAAACGGATCGAACTTGCTCCGTGAGGCGGCCGTTGTTGCTAGAGATGCTGCCACCGCGCGATCCCTCCCTCCACCATCTTCGCGCCGGAGTCAGCTCCCGGACCTCCTTGTCGGAATTTGAGATTTCCTAAAATCCAATTTTTCATTTTCATTATCTGATGTCAATTCAACGTGTCGAACAAGCAGGACGCGGTGACCGACAATAAAACGCGTATTTATTTTGTTGCAAAATTTAATCGTACTTTTTTATTGGAATAATATCCGGAGCAATAGAAAAACAAATAAACCCGCGAGCGAGCTAATCAAATTTAAATTGAAGATTGAAATTTTCCACAATTGAAGTGCCGTTCGCGTCACATTGCGTAATTCTTTTACATCATCCAAAGTTCAAGGCCCGGGGCAAAAGTAGCTTAAAAGACACTTGAGCGTTAAGCTGGGATAAGCCGCGGGTCAAGAGCGGCGTGTATCAGACGCAGGGTGAAAGGAAAGATCGACGTTAAGCGAAATTCTTGTAACTACGACGGGATATGTACCTACCGGGGTCGGATAATCCAATCGGGCGGTCTTAATGATCATGTCGACGATGGCCGTGAAACTGCCCCTCGCCGCGATGTAAAGTGGCGTTCGGCCGCTCTGCAAACGTCAGGATAAACTTCGGTTTAACTTTATTATCAAGTTTGCGACGGTCGCCGTCAATCCGGCGTCCCCTATCGCGTTAACCGCAGCGCGCCGCATCAGGAGTAAGGCGTTCTGTTCGGAGCTTTCTGCAAATAGCGCGAGTCAATTTCCCCTGGCACGTGTCACACTGTCGACAGAATCAACCCCCCCCTCCCCCTCCCCCTCCCCCTCGTGTCGTGCACGCGCGACAGAATTTTCGTTCGGTGTGTTAATTAAGAGTGGGATGCTGTATTATTAGAGCTGTGTCGTGAGATTGAATCTTTTATAGCGCTCTTGTATTCTTGCGGCGCTTCTACAGAACACAGAGCTGGCGAGGAACAAGGTAGCGAGGAAACTTAAGTCGTTAAAGTTTCGTTATTTTGCATTATTGTACAAATTAATGCTTTTAATAAACGCGAACTCTCGTTGAGTTCCCACCTTCTAGTTCTTTGTTTCGCGAGTGTAAGTGCTTGCGTTGATTTTATCAATTTTTTTTCCCCTATTACTTTCCCTTACTGCTGTCTCAACGCTAGCTTCATTTGTTCGCGCGGAACAATGATTGCTGATAGACGATAACGTTATCTTGATCGGATTTAAAGCATTATAGCAGGTCACTATTAAAGCAGATCTGTTAATTAAGGTACGCCGTCAAAGAATGCGAACGGTTACTTTGTTAGTTTATAACAGCATTTCAGTCTTTCTTCTACGAAGATTTAGAGTCTCTTGTTAATTTGTTCTGGCGTCCTTGGAATCTTCTTTCGCGTTGTAAAAATTACGATGAAACTTGTCAGGTGGATTCAGTAATTAATTCACAAGTAAAATTTAATTGCTTATCGAGTTAATTTGTGCTCTATTATAATTCGACCGTAGTTGAAACTCGAAATTCATGGCAATTTATTCAATAACGAGGCAGTGTCTACAAATGAATTAGTCAAGCGTCGATGATACGCGGTCGAGAATACAAACGGATCCAGTTAATTATATCGTCAAAGGCTAACGCGATAATATCCAATTCTCTAAACTCTGTATTTACCTGTTCTTTTTGCTCGATATTCGCGCCTGCCGCAAGAAGTAATTCGCAAATGTCCGTGTGCCCCATCTCGGCCGCGATATGTATGGACGATTGCAGTCTCTGAAGCAAATCGATACGAAACAGAAAAATTAAACAGTCCCATTGCACGTCCTTCGATATCGAGTGCGATTGTAAAAATTTTAACGTCAGCCTGAAGATTAGCGAGCAATATTGAGAATAATGAGAAATAAGTTTATGCAACCTCGTTTCTCTCGTGGCATTAATAATACAACGATTATTAGGAGCGCACGAAATGTACAATTCCACATTTCACGTACCGAATTCAAACAATTGAGATCGACGCCTTTGCTAATTAATATCTCTACCGTTTCTACTTCGTTGTTTTGGCAGGCCAGGTGCAGAGGTGTGTTGCCGTTCTGCAACAGATAATGGAGAAAATTCGTATACAGTCCGCCCATTTGTTTTCCGCGGAAAATTCTCTTTCTCTTCTCACAATTAATATTATTCATCGCATCACGATTGCGTGCCTGCGATCGAACGTCGAGGCGTTTCTGCGCGCAATAATGCATCGGCAAAATATTGCTGGCCATCGTTATGCATGCAGTCAGTCTCGGCGCGGATTATATTTGGAAATATATACCGTGGTATATCTGTACCTTACACTGCTTGTTAAGATCGGCCCCGTGCTGAATCATGGAGTCGAGTATTCCTTTACATCCCTGGCTTGCGGCGACGTGAAGGGGAGTGAAGCCCTCCTGGAGATAGTTGATACAGATTAATCATGCGAAATAATGATCCGCGACACGAAGTGTGCGATACGAAATAACGACCCGCTGTTACGAGATTAAATTTCGCCTCTACGATTCGTCAATATAAAGAAGCCGTCGCCAAGTAAGAACGTAAATTCATTACGGGAGTTATTCTACAGTTTCTCGGCTATTCTAAAGGATTATTATCCAACATTTAATCGCAGGTTCACACGTGTAGCTCCGCTTAGCCAATCGTTCTATTTTTATTTGTCCGTCAAGTGGACGCGATCGCTCAACTATTCAATTTACCGCGTCGATTAGCTCGGTGTTCGCCCCGGCCTTTAATAATAATTGCGCGATCCCTGTGTGCCTCGTTCTGGTAGCCACGTGAAGCGGGGTATTGCCATCGTTATCCTGGGCGTCTACGTTCGCCCCTAATCCTATGAGGATCTCGACCGCATCCAAGTGCTCCTCGGCGCAGGCACAGTGTATCGCCGTTTGTCCTTTCTGGAAATGAATCCAGATTTAGGAGGGGCTCAATCAGTGCCCGTGCGACTTTGATATGTATATTCGTTATAAAAAAAAAATATCGCGACTATCACACAATTTTCCCACATTTGCGATATAGGTCGCCCTCGTCTGACGTGTGTGCATTAATCATTTTTTAAACCAAGTAAAAAGAATTTTCTAAAAATTTCTTAAAGCCCTCGTTCCAACAATAATATTTGCGTAAAAGGAAATACAATATTTTTCTATAACGTATACTTCTCTCGTGCTTTTTGTAGCGGATGGCAGATAAACATGTTATTTTCGGTTCTCTTGTTTTACAGAACCGTTTATTCAACGAGTGAACGTCGTGTAAATTTTAAGAGTAATATTTTTAAGAATAAATATTGATTACAAACTTTTGACAGGATATTAAAAACGACCGTTTCAAGGTTCGAGAGCTAATAGTCTTAGCTTGTAAGGCTGTTTCATTTTTCTTTGCCAGATTATCCAGTACACTTGTTACACTTATGATCTAATATCGCGCAACATTGGAAGTGAACTCGATACAAATTCGCGCCCCGAGAGTTATATATTACGACGCCTATCAATCTTATCGCAGAGAACAGAACTAAGGGAACTCTTTTGTTTAAAAAAAAAAAACTTTCAATCGGAGCTTTTATCTGCAGCCGAGTTATCGAGCATTGCAACGGAGTTACTGGGAATATCATGTTATCGAAACATCTTTTAGGTAATTTCGTATCGAATCCATTTCCGATATTTTTTGTTACTGCAGATTATCAAACATCTCTATATTGTATAATATAAATCATGGTTATTTAATACCGCATAAATTTGGAATTGGAATATCTTTTAATCTGATAAATTTGAATTTCAAAAATTAATACAATTATTAAAAGCGACAAAGAAACACCTCTGTAATAGACGTCACGAAATTATGGGGATTTGGCAATTATCAATTGTATCATTAGAAAATATTAATATACTGTTATCTTTGTCCACAATTATCTCGCTAGATACTTACGATTGTTTTAATAAAATAGATTTTCGAAGGGTTAATCATGACATTGTAGAGATTTGATTATATTAATTCGTTATTATTTTTATTCGTTATTATTTCAATAGATTTTATCTCTGGAAAAGTTCGGCATTAGACAGATTTTTGATGGGTTGAAAAGCGATTTAATAAATATCATGAAATTATCGTAGATGTGACGATTGTGTTATTGGAAAATATTAACACGCGATTATCGGTGTCCGCAATTATCCCAAGATTCTATGGCTTTTCTTAATCCACGTCAAATCGATATTTCCGCAGGGATGGAAGTAACCGATTGCCCAAGAATGACGAACCGATACGGCAAGCGGCGCGGAATGTGAAGACGGGGAGGGCGAAACGCCGTGCCCATCTCGGGGAAATTAGAATTCCGCGTGCGAGGAGAATCGAAAAGGGGGATGCGCGAGTAAATTGAATGAGAAAGCAAGAGTATCCGGGATGTAGGGAAGTGAGCCTCTGTTTACAAAGGCTCCCGTAAAATGTACTCAAGCCAGCCAGGTTGGTCGAGTTTCACAGTCGCGGCGGCCCTCCTCGGGGGATTGCGCTTGCCTCTCGATAAGGACACTATGGCAGTCGACACTGGGGAGAGGGACAGAGAGACCCACTTTCCCAGGATTTAAATCAAGAGAGGACGAGAGAGGGACGTGCTCGCGCTTTGACCTACCTGGCGAGAGTGTACGTGTAGGTGTTGGACGACTACACACGCGGAAATCCGAGCGCGGTTCCTCTTGCCGCCGCGCGTTAAACGGACGGTCGATTGTTCCTGTCGATAAATTATAAATATCCCCTTTTGTGTCTTCATCCGCCCCGCGATCGATACCGCGCTACTCCATGGCCGAGTCACCGTGCTATTATTCTCGTGCAATTTTTGATGCGTTTTCGCTGTTTCTCGGATATATGATATTTAATTTTATCATCATCCGCGTAAAATGCGACGGAGAGGGGAGAGAGAGAGAGAGAGAGAAACTTATTATATTCCTGTACGCGAGAGAGGGACGGAGAGATTTTAATACATCGCGCTAATGCAATTTATAATAAGCAAGCAAATGATAATGTAATGCAGCTTGATATAATTTATCAAGTTCGCTGGACAATTCGGCTTCGGCCGTTAATTCTTTTTTTTTACGGGTCTGGCTGCAAAACCGCGAGCAAACTGTTTCAACGGGAATTTTCCTTCCATCTTCTCCTCGCGTTACATTTATCGAACTTCGTTCCCTGATTTTATACGTATTCCTTATATACCACACGTCTCCGATGTTCAAAAGGCCGGGGCTCAACGGGGCTCTTAAGCATGTCTCAAACGTGCTCGTAGGGATGCTGAGTGTGTACACAGTATCCTCCGCGTATCGGGGAGCAGCTTGAGACGTCCCAGAGAGTGCCCGCGTCACACGTCAAAATTGATCCCGGATTGTAGACAGATGCTTATCGTCGTCGTGGCATAAAAGCCATAGGAGACCCGCATCTACCGGAAATAGCGAGAGGAGAGGGAGATAGAGAAAGAGCCGCGGTGGGGATTGATCGCACGAATGATTCAGCGGAGAACTGCGCGTCGCCGGGAGACAACTGATTCTTGGCAGCGGACGTTTCCCCTTTCCGAAATCCGCTTTATACGCGATCCCCGATAGGTCCTGGATACGTTGAATTATTATTAGCTCGAGGATAATGAATTTTTACTCGTCTAGACGTCGCGGCCAGTTGGTTGACCGCTGCATCGAGCGCTAATTAATTGGCCGTCACTCGCGCTAAATCGAACAAATATCTCGCCTTACTTTGAGCGCAACACGAGCAATGATTTGCATGAAAAGCGCCGCATTTACGTTAAATGCACACTCCTCTGCGTTGTTTTACGAACAATGGCCGCGTTTAAGAGCGAAATTATGTTCCGAAATGTTGTTGCAGGCAATTGCTTTGTGATTCTCAAGCGCGGGATGGAATGCATAAAACTGTGCATAATTCATGTATGCAAATATTTTCTGAGAGACGACTAATTAGTAATTTACGAGAGCGAATTGTGTGTGCACAGTTGCGATCGCGCGAATGAATTTTCTACGTGGAATTTACGCGGAGCACTTTTGACTGCCGGTGTTGTTACGTGAGGAAACTTTCTCGAGCAAAAGTTCGGGCAACCAAGATGTTAATGGATGGACGGACGGACGGGTTTCCCCCGAGATATATGTGTATAACGAAATACACACACACAGAGAATCGGGGCGAAATGGTGGGAATCAGATTTCTGGGTGTGGAATATCTCATTGCAACGCGAAATTCGAGAAACTGAGGTCGGAGCACGCCCGTATTTCGCGAGAACGTATTGGTCCATTCCGGTATGCACGCGATGCGCACATTGATGTATCGTCCAATCTTGCCGATTTCCAATTTAAACGAGATTAATTAGCGGTCGTTTGCCGTCTTATTTATTTATTGGTTTAACGGTTACGAAAATCGTGAAGAGTATCGTGGCTTTTTCGCGATTAGGATTAAATTGAATTCGAAACTATCGATATATATCTTTCTCCATCGCGTGTTATTGACAATACGGCTGTCGCGGTAGTGACTTCTTGAGCTCCTACGCCGCGTAGAATCCGTATTTTACTTTCGAATATAAAATCTATTTCCTTTATCCTTGTATCTTTATGTCTTGCTTTCAAATTTTTGAAAGCTCGTCTTCGTCAGTGGTTTCTGATGCAGAAACCACTGACAAATTGTATACAATTATTTTATTCTTCAGTTATGTTCCTATAAATCAAATCGTGTAAATATAAATGTATCATCGTTATTCTCATTGCTTGAATTAAAAATGTATATAAAATGTTTCTGTTGTCTAGATCAGCGTTCCCTAAACTGCAGGGGTTCGCGAGTCCTCAGGAGGGTCGCGAAATGGCCCCGCTATTCTATTGTGTTTTTGCAGGGGGATTCGTAAAGTATCAATTTTACTTTTTTTTTTACGCTTCAGGGGGAGCTAAAAGTTTGAGGAACGCTGGTCCAAATGGTCGGTCATTAGGTCGATTAGCTTTCTCCCCCGCCGTCTTCTTCACTTCGCATTTGGGGAGCTCGAGCCAGTAACTTATAAATTATGCGACACAGTCCATTATTATCAGCAAATAAATACCCTCGAGTATTTTACAGTGAAAGTATGTTATTTATTAAAAACGGCTACGTCCGATAAAAATACGCCCGATAAGAATTTACTAAATCGCAGGATATACCTTGTCCGTGGCGTCCAGCACAATCCGCGGGATGTTCGCCAGCGCTGTGATTACCGCGGGATGCCCGGTGATGGCCGCGTGATGAAGGGCAGTCGCCCCGGTGCAGTCGATGGCCTCGCCGTTTAGCGATTCCACTGCTTCCGCGAGGTATTCCACCACGGCTACGTTGCTGCCGCGGGCGCCGCACATTAGGAGAGTGTGCTGTTTCTGAACGGGAAGAAATATGTCGTTCGGAAACCGCCACACGCAGAGGGAGGACTGTCGCCGAGGGGAAACTCTCGTTACTCTCGCGCCGTGCCACTTTTAAACAATAGGCGATTTTTGGCAATTGTTTGGTACACGTGCCAAAGTGTACCAAAGCGTACACTCAGCGTCACGGATGCTTTTACATCTGAAAAATAGCCGCCAAGTTCAATATATCCCGATAGAGAACTTCATTTTATTAAAATACTTTTTTTTTCTGGATACACACAGGAAAAAAGTGTGAGATCAACTCCTGTATAGGTACTCGAATTAATGCGCCATTGTTTTGTATATACGCAACAATCTATAATCTCATTAGAAGCGTTTGATAATCTTACGTTCCAACAATATTACAGTCTTATTTAAATACTACAATTGTCACTTTAAGAATACATATAATTACTTTGGCAATAAAGTCGTTTCAATCATTATAATCTTCGATTTGAAAATATGTTAATTTCTATCCAATATTGTTTTCTTTCCATTCAAGAAAATTATTCTTATGTAATGAGCATATTTTTCTCTTGATTGAATTATATAAAATTGCTTCATTTAGGTAAGTTTTCCTTCTCTTGACGCAATATAATCTCGTTTCAAGATTTTCACGTTGAAACTAAACGTATTTTCGAAAGAAGAATATTCTTTTTTTCTGTGTATCTTTAGCGTCTATCTTCAGGTGCAAAGGCACGCTGACAATAAGGGCCGGAGCACACAAATGGCCTTAAGCAATAAGACGTAAGCAGTAAACGAATTGACCAATCACAGTCGAGAATATATAATATGGCTGCCATAATCTCGACTATGATTGGTCAATTCGTTTACTGCTTACGTCTTATTGCTTAAGGCCATTTGTGTGCCCCGGCCCTAAGTGTGCACTTTGGTATATCGATTGATCTCTTTCGCAAGCTCGTATCTCGATTTTACGCAATTTTCAGTTTTTCTGTTTGAACACTCATTTAGGACCAGAATGAGCGTTTAAACAGAAAAGGTGTACCAGAATGTACACTCATTGTCAGCATGCCTTTACACCTGAAGAAAGACGCTAAAGATACCCAGAAAAAAAAGAATATTCCTCTTTCGAAAACATGTTCAGTTTCAACGTGACAATCTTGAAACGAGAATATATTGCGTTGAAGGAAGGAAACGACGTTGCGAAAGAGATCGGTCGGTGTGTACCAAAAATCGTCTAATGCTTCGCGCAATTTCAGCCCGCGAAGGACGGAACTTCGGTGCCTTCGCGCGCATCAATTCTACTATAATTCTCTTCAACTCTCTTCGTATCACTTTCCTCATGCGCGCGATAAAATTCTGCACGACATGCCGAGGGGAAAACGATGAAAGCGCGCGCCTATTATTTAGGACCGACGCCAATATCAATATTGACACGTTATTGATTTCAACTTCGCCACGATTTCCCCGCTGGCTTATTTCGCTTTTTTTTTCACAATCTCCGCGAGATTTCCGTTTCAGCATTTCCTTTTTCTACGCGATTCGCGATCAATAAACTTTAATTAAACCTATGATTTCATCCTGCACACAATGTGTTCCGTAAATTTGCGGTGCGGATAAAAACTTTTTGCGCTATTTGAGCAAAGCTGCCTCGTTATCTAAATAAAGTTTCCTTCGCGTGACTCTTGTCGCAGTTTTCCGCGCAAGTTTCCTACATGCTTAACAAATTTCGCAGCAAATCTCGACGTTTACGAAGTCGTACTTGGAAGTTGTACTTACGACGGAGCAGCTTGAGTTTACATGAAATGTTTGATGAAGCGAATTGTCAAAGGACAATTGGCATACCTTGTTAATCGCGGACACGTTTGCTCCAGCATTTATCAGCATCTTCACTGCGTCTCGGTGTCCGTGTTGGGCGGCCATATGTAAGGGTCGCATTCCATACTTGAAAGAGAAATGAACAGCCCGGAAATTAATGTTGGACGGAGGAATTTCATCAAGTCGTTCGTCGGTTAGATTAAATTCCGAAAGAAGTGTCGCTCGAAAAAAAAAACATATTAATGTTTCGTAATAAAGTAACCATTTATCAACCGTTTACGTTTACATTAATTTCCCATGTGGAAGCGGTCGACGATGTTTTAAATCTAGAGACTCCATTTGTTTTCAACGTACGAGACTTCTCCTTTTTCGCGAGAAAACGTATTTTACTTTGCTGTCGTCCGTATTTTACGTTGCTATCCCAATTTACAGTCATCTCTTAATAAACTATCTCTGTCCTTAACCGACTCTTATTAAAAAAAAGAAGAAAGGAAGAAAAGAAGTAGAAGGATGCCGTACCTTATCTCTCGCTTCGATGTCGCATTTAGCTTGTATCAACATTTCAATGATTTCTGTGTTTCCTCTAGACGCTGCCCAATGAATCGGAGCACGACCATACTAAGAAAGACATTAATGACAAAGGCAATATTAGAGAAGCGATTGCTGCTTTTAGTGATATTAAAGTCTGTCAAAAAAAATTGACAAATTGAACTACAAATGGCGTTTCATTATGTATTTTTGTCTTTGAAGCTTTTGTCTTTTGGTGACTTACATTATTTCTGGAATCTACGTCGACAGTCTCCTTAAGCACTTTGCGAACGGTGTCCGCTTCGTTCTTTATCACAGCCTCGTGTAGAAGAAGATCATTCTTAAGAACTGAGAAAAAGATATAATATAAAAGAGGATATGGAAGTGTTATATTATAAAAAGAAGTATTTAATAATAAAATATCATTTCTGGTGCAAAATGAAAATTTATCATTTGCTTTACGGTATTATTGAATAAATTTTGGAGATAAAACTGTATACATTGCGAGAGGATTTTATTAAAATCTTTTTTTTTTGTATCGAAATACGTCAATTCACTTTTCTAGCGCAACGTTTTTTGATCTCTTCGCGCTGATTATTTTTTTGTTTTACAAAATATGTCGAAACGCTTTTTGTGCAATGTGGATGTATGGATTAATTTTTCAATGTTTTTATATATTTAACATCTGGCTTTTATAAATTTGGTTTTTGCAAAACATGAATCATATTTTCAATACAGCGCGGATGCACGTGGATGAATTTCTTCATTACCCCGTAATGGTTTTTTGCGAAAGGAGGATCTCGAACGAGGAACGCGAAATAGTGCGGATTCAATTAATTCGCGTGCGCGTTACGGGCTTTTTATTTCAACTTCCGACAGTCACGTCGTAGCGCACACGTGCTGTCGTTACTGCTGGCACACTCTGTTTTTTTATAAATTCGGCCCGCACGGATATCGATCGTGTGTGCAATTGAGGCGAAAGGAAGGAGGTGGGCGGGAGATGAAATACGCGAGTGTGCACAGTGTGTTGTTAATTAGTTGAATGGCTGATTTCGCGAACGTCCGATGCAAATTGAATACCTTTTTACTTCCGCGCAACTGCATGTTAATAGACTGGCATGATCTACAAAGCAAAATACAAAATATACAATTTTTTAATTATTATACGAAATAATTATTAATCTCTCTCTCTCTCTTTCTCTCTGTTTGTCTTGCTCTGTCTCTCTCGTTTTTTTCTTTTAATAAAGAGACCAAGCATGGCGAAAAGTATACACGGCAGTTGCTTCAAAGAAATTATCTTCCTCTCGTCTGCGTGTGCAAGATAAAAGAGAGCGATTAAAGTTTTCATACAATATTATGCTATTATCGCTTCGGCATAATAAAGTTCTATTTCACTGAACAGTAAACACGTTTATATATTTAATGTAAAATTTCATTCATAATACAACTCTCTTGATATATAGAGATAGAGGATCATTATATAAATTATTGCACCGTGAAAAGGAAGAATTTGTTCGATTCGAAGAAAGCGGGAGGTTGCGGAAAAACCAATCGGTTAAAAGAAATCCAGGCAATTCGGTGCCTCGAATGTATGAGTGGTTTTTCCGGCTTTACCGTAAATCTTGGAAAATGGAGAATGTGAATTTCGCTCCTACACTCCTCATATATTCACATTTTACTTGGGATTGCCGAGACAGCTTTAAATCTTCGCACGCTTCGTGGCGCATTTTGTGTGAAGCAGATGCGGCGCTTTACTCACTTCTAGCAGTCTTTTGGTTCAGCACTTCATCCTCGATCGCCTCGCTGAGATTTAGCGGTGGTGGTGGGGCCTTAGCCTTCGTTATTCTCAACTCTTCCTTGTCCACCATCTTTCACTGCCGTTGTTCCGACAATGAGCCTAGCATTGTCACTGCCGTGGTTGTGCGACCTTAATGCCACCTGGCTTGCAGCTCTACTGCTAATTATCAACGACCTGGAAAACCAAGCGATGATGAGTGGCGAGATCAGCGCAATCAGCGTAGAAATCGTAGTCGAAGCTACAAGATCAAAAGAGATGAAAATCGCTCAAGTGAATCGCTGAAGCCTAGTGGGCTTAAAAAAAGAACCGAGTCAATTGTATCTAAATTACGCAAATTAAATATTGTACTTGAACTGAGGGAAAATGCGACTAAAAATGTTCCTTCAAGTTACGATTTAATTATTATATGGCAGACATATAGACTCAATGGCTTCCGTTTTCCTTGATTTATTCGCAAGATAAGTTGAAATATAGCGATAGTTGGTATTTGGCGTTCGCTTACTAGCGTTGCAGGTGTTAATTTACTACACCAATTATCAGAAACATTCTGAGTGTTTGTTATGCAAAATTGGAATTATTGTCTATTAAAAGTTGCATATATCTCGTGCAATTACGGCTTGTAGCCGGCTGAATATATACATATGTATATATCAATGACCGACGAATTAATCATGAGTTTTCTCGTTCTACATTTCAATTTGTCGTGTTTCGAATTTTCTCGTTTTATCGCGGTGAAATCTGTTATTACAATTTGCTGTTCGTGCGGTCGCAATACGGTTAGGGCGAATAATATGTGTGCAGTGCTCGGTTAGCGGAGTACAATATATATATAATTCATGGATGATAATTAATTCACTCACAGATTCGGAATTATATCGGGGAGACTGTGACACTAGATTTCGCGCATTTACATACATTTTAATATTTCAAATTAATCGGCATCATGAATTGTAATATATTTTCCGATTATTCAGGTATTTTACGTTGCTTCTCAATAATATAATCTGTGCTACTCATCGACTAGAATTCATACCAAAATGTCATTAAACATGCATTGTCATAATGCAATATGTGTTAGGAGCTAATCAGTAATCGCGCAATTGTCCCATCACTTTGGGCTATTTTTTCCAGGTGCTGATTTTCGTCGTTTTATTTCATATTCCACAGTGAAACAATCGCTCCGTTCGTAATTCGTCATTCGTTTAAACGCAGTTACACCGCGCATATTTACTCGACTGCGAATTTTCTCGGAGTTCGTTATAGAGTAATGTTTGTTTTATCACCGCAGAACCAGAATTACGTAGAGAGTGAGCGAGCAAGCAAGAGAGAGAGAGAGGCGCAATCGCAATAGCAGAGATGTCTAAATTCTCTCTACATTAGTCAGCTATGCTGTAACAAGAAAAGCTTCCCTATCTCTTTCTCTTGCGAGGCATCTGCGCTTCAATTAATCTCTATCCTCCGCTTTATCTCTTTGACGTTTTTAGGCGTGTGCCGCTTTGTGAATAAATATAGTTATTTAAGGAAAATAAAACGTTAGCCGTACACACTCTAGTATTATTAGCTTTGCACACATTAAATGTTTGCTCGTTTAAATTGACACCATAGACTTTTCCTTTCAGGATCGGTTAATAAGCTCGAGATTAAAGAAAACATAAACTTTTTTTGATACGCGCGAGTATATATGCTGATAATTAAAAAAAAATCGCATTTCTTATTTCCTGAAACCGTACAATTGTTCGATATTCAAATCTCTTTGAAAGAAAATCAAGATATCACGCATTGTGGGTCTTATAACGTATTGTATTTTTTTCATTGCAACTCGAATATCCGGAACAAATTATATGCATATTTAGTGTGTAATCGGTATCGCTCGTTCGAATACGCCACAAATTACGCATTAATTTAGTTGATTGAGTTACCGCACGGTTTCCGTCGCAGCGGCACTTACGGCAATATCTCATAAATTTAGCGTTCCGTAACTGAATCAGATCTCCGCGGGATCTTCAAGAAACTTCAATAATCACGCTCAAACGGAAATGGAAATTACATTAAACGTTTTCGCATCCGTCGGATAGAGATCGCAGATTGTCAACCGGAACCCGCGCTATCTTTGTCAGCAACTATTTCACGATGTAATTAACATTTGTCTCTCAAACGTCATCCTGGAAGAGAGATGTGTATAAGAGACATGTGCCGACATTATCGTAATGTACGCGGAATACGTGTCCGCCGACGATAACATTCTTCTCGGTGGATATAATATAATATTATATTATATGTTATAATCTAATATTGCAAATAGTATTATAATGCAATATCCTTGTGTCTAATTCTCTAATTTAACGAAGAACATTTTCGAGAGAGGTAGCATCAGGAAAGCGCACCGACGCGACGGGTTACTGATGTTTCCGAGTCGCAGAATATATTTCATTGTACGTCTGCCGCTTGGGAAAATGCGCTTTTATCTATAAGACATTCATTAGCATTGCAAGTTACGACTGCCATCTGTTTTTAATGATTGATTGTGCCTGACTTTACTGTCGTGCCAAGGCGCTGCGCCGCGGCGCGCCACACCGTCGGAGTTTATCACTGAAATCCCACATAATCCGATATTGCTGAAACTTGTGCAAGTTTTGCATTTGTTTAATCTTGTATGACTTCTTGGATACTTCCGCTTCTCACTGTTACAAAGTAACTCGATACACCTCAGCTATTGTCATTTATATACAAACAGATATGAGATGCAAAAATTTCATCGACATTACAGTGGCATATATTTTATGTCTGCAATCTTTATATATTTACGAAGTTAATCTAAAAATGTAACGTAAAAAGTTACGTTAGCTCTTCTTCTCTCTCTCTTCTATTTGGTAATATACGTAATTATTTAAGAATTGTAAAATTGATCAGAGAGGATACCATTTCCAGTCTGGATCTTGGTAGTCTAATAATAATGTCCGTGTGAATTTTATTTTAAGACGGACAAATCCCTGGTAGAAATATATGCTGTTTCTCTAGATACCCTTCCAGTTACTATCTAGTATTACTACATTCTCATTAGTTCTAACAATACTGCATAGAAAATGGACAAGAACTTGATAGAGTTTTATTTGTCAGAGCAGAAGCAGTTTTCCTGGTAAAAATACACGCAGTTCGCTTAGACATTTGTCCAGTTATTGTCTATTATATTAAATTCTTATTTATTAAAATACTTATTCTTCTGTTCTTGTTCAGTAATTGGGTTCAGATTTTGCGCATCTTTTATGTGCAGTAACTGTAAGAAAAGCGTTACGTCTTCATTGGGATTTCCAAGTAGTTTTACTTCTCAGTTACTAGACAAAAGTTAATACAACCGTCTAGTAACTGCTAAAAAAATGCATGACATTTCTGTCAGGATAATAAGTGTTTACTGAATTGAAAAAAGTATACCAGACTCACGCAGAAATATTATTATTAGGCTGCTAAGATCCAACCCGACCGAAAATGCCATCTTCTCTAATTAATTGTAAGATTCATGTCACGGTTTTCTTATTCTGTACACATTATTATTTCCAATACCTTGGACATTAGTATTATATATTGAATTTTAGCATTATGTTACGTATAATTAAAAAAACATTATTTTGTAATAAAATATGAATGAAGAAGTAGATGTTTCTTGCCACACGTATTTGTTACGTGTATATTGTACACAATTTTGCATTCATTTTGTTGCTCCGAGGCAGATATTAGTTCCATTATCCGATACATCGCGTGCTATTGCACATTTCATGGCTACATGCGATCGGAGTGCCTTTTCAGCTAGTAGCGTGTTGTTTCGTTAATAATGTAATATCAGGGACAATGTTTCCGTTTCCTGATCATCCGCAACGCGCATTCATCCGTGTGTTGAAAAGTAAATGTGCGATTCGCGCAATGTGTTAAACAAAGCGGCATAAATTACTGTCACTAAAGCTTCTCGGATTACAATGCTTTATTATTCGCGCTTTAGATTGAAAGTATCATTTAACTGCATAGCGCAACGACCCTTTTATCAGTTAAACAGTGGAATTCCAAGACAACAAACTTTGTGACAGTTTCAAATTGATACAGGATTTTAGATATTGACAATTAAAATTGATATTTTAAACAAAGAAGGGTGAATGGAATAGTAATGACAAAGACCTATAAATCAAAGTTCGCTTTCCTCTGCACCAGCCGCAGAAATGTTAGTACTAATTGTTTACTCGGTTTACAGATGCGAGAGTAATTTATCAACAGACGAAGTATATGAAATAACGAATCGAGTGCACGAGATGCGCAATTGATATTATTTCCAGGAAATCTTATTTCTCACAAAGCATCTTTGAAACGTACCGGTTGCTTTATTATTTGCAACTTAGTCGCATTAGCATCTCGTCGACGGGATAAGTGCAGTTATTAAATTAGTAAAAGAGGTAGTGAGCGAGCATTCAACAAATATAGTCATAAATCTCTATCGCCGAGAGAGAGGCGTTACGAAACGAAATATATTATCCTCAGCCGCTACCATTTTTCATATTTTACCGTCATGCGGGTGTATAAGTCGACATTTTTCTCTAAAGAGTTAAAGCGCGCAGCGACGAGATGCCGGCCTCTCTAAAGAGAATTTCACATTTCTTCGGGTCTTTCCAACGTTTTTGTTCTTTTTCTGTTAACGTTCAGTCTAAAATCTCGCTGTTGCATTTATGCATTTTGTTTTACGAGACATGCATTGTGCTGGCGAAGAAATATTATTTTCTTATAATATATGTAACGAGATGCACTTGCTTGAGAATTTTTTCAGAGTGGAGAATAGGATAAAATTTTATCGCCGATATTATTTTGCCGAGCAAAGTCGCGTTGCTTTTGCGTGAGTTTATCAATATTTAATAATTTTAATAATTGTGACGTATTAATTTTTCACGTCTCAAGGCTCGAAATTTCGACTGCGTATTGGATCATCTTTTGACATTCAGAAAAAGAATAGCTTAGAATACTAATTTGCAAGATCTATTGTGAGAGACGTAAGTCTTGAATGTAAGCTTTGAATGTAAATTCAAAGCAGATTTTATAAATTATGAACTTGTTCCACTGTCACTCTGAGCACTTTAGGTATTCCAAAAGAAGTGGAGACACAAAGGAGAATTAAAGCATCGCTTTGAAAAAGAGAATAGTCTAATATTAACGAAGTACTTTGTCAGGTGATTTTTAACCTACAAAAATTTTGCGTAACGCATAAATTTTCCAAGAATTGATTACTTTATCAGTGTGCATAACATTATACAGTTTCGCGGTACTGCGATCGAAGCGCGTTTAGCGCACGGCCGATGACAGATGCACAATTGGATTTCGAGGAACGTTTGGAGGTGTACCATTGTTCTCTGTAAATCCACTGCCAACACATGCGGTAAGGTTTTGGTGCTGTGCAATGCGACGGTATACTGATCTCTCGAATGGAACCTGAATGTCACGGCCAGATCTAATAGACGCATGTCGAAATTGAAGATGATATATGAGAGCAATAGAGGGGACAGAAAGACGTCTCCAAAATTAATGTATTACTTGAGTAAACTTAAGTATACTTCGGGAAATTATATAATAGCTAAAGTTAAAGTGCAGAAATCAAATCCAGTAGTGACGACAATCAAATTAAAAATTGGAATATTAAAATTCACATTATAAAGATTATATGTTAAAAATGATAATATCTGAAAGATTTGACGAAAGCATAGATTTGAAGAGAATTTTAATCAGTTGTAGCCCAATATTGTTACCTTCATTTTTCATTTCATAATTTTGTGAAGCATCAAAAACAACTACTGTAAAAATCGACATCCACATCTCTATTACATATAATTAAACCTTCAATATAATCTAAAAGTAATATGAAAGCAACATTAATAGGATTACGATGCGGGAGAAACAAGTGCGTTCTCCGTAATTTATACAAATTACGGTCCGTTTGACGTATCCTGAGTGCAATAAACATCGAAATGATACTTGATCCCGGTATTGGTGGAAGAATGTGCTCGACTCGAATTTCTCTCGTATAATCCGTTGCACTTAATCGAGCAGCCTTGATCGAGCACAAGCGGATGACGTTTTATGTGAATCGATGAATATAATTCGATCAAATGAAACGCACATTACGCTCTATTAGTAGGTCAATCGTGATATTATATGCATGCAATCGTTTCAGTTTTTATGTTTTTATGATAAAGCGCGCTAACGGAGTTTCAAATGCGAAAGCATCGGCGTACAAAATTTAAAAATTATATACGAAATATAATTTTCCTAATACATGGAGGGAAAACGAAATTAAATGGCTTTTAACTTTATGTATCAGTACATATGAGTGTTTTTTAATTTACGATTTTGCGCAGTTTAGTTTTGTAAAGCCGAGCATGTTCTTGTTTTAAAAAACTTTTTGCTAGAAATTAGTATGTACATATAACAATTCTGCATCATTGTGTATTGCGCTACAGGTTGAAATATTTGTTCATATAGAAATGTATTGCGCTCTCAAAGTGTAACTTCACTTTATTAAAAATATTATTTTCTAAACTTTGACAGAAAGTAATATTTTTCTTCTTCAACCTAGATAATTTACTTTTACATTTACTTTAATCAAGAGCCTGCGCTAGGACACTACAAGTCGGTAATGTTTTTTTACGTAACAAGCATTAAGACCTGAATTTTCTATTTTTTTCACGTCGCTACGTTAATTTCGCATACAATTTTATTTACTTAGCGAAGAGGACAAAATTTCGTACGGTGAATAAAAGATCGCGATTATGAATTGAAGATAAATTTAAAAATCATCATGCGAACACACACTTCAATTCTTGCATACAGACCTCGTGCAATAATAACAACGGAAATTTATTACGTAAAAACACGTTGAGCGCACGTTTCTCTATTATGAAATTATACTGATGTCTGACCACACGTTTGCTCTATCACTCAGTTGCCGGATGATCGATGAAAAATCGTGCTGGGAATGAATGACGAATGTTCGCTTTTCCGGGGCGCGCGTATTTGCTCTTTTCCCCGCAAGTCTCGCTTCAAAGAGGAACGAGCTTGGCTGGATGGAAGAAAAATAGAATACTCATATCGCTCAGGGGAAAGAATCGTCCAGAACTTCATTAAACTAGTGCCCTAACGTGTACACGGCGGTCGCAGTCACGCTAAAAATAAGCGCGATACAATCAGTCGGCCCATGATTGTAATTAACTCGTATTTTTCATGTCACGAACCCGAGGTGTCTTTATTAATTTCTTGGATAAATAAAGCGATAACCTTAGTGAGTAATGGCCACTTACATTATGTAACAACTAGTCTGATGAACAAACTAATATTTGTAAATAACTGTTTCATGCATTATGTAACAATTATTTGCATCTGTGCATTAATGCACGACTTAACATTTGCAAAGTTCATACGATAAGTATTTATTAATTTATGTTAGAAATTTGTGAATAAGTTGTGTAATAAAATTACCCCCCGTTTGCCTGAAACAAAGCTTTCAAATAATTGATACCCTAACAAAATTTTGATTTATAGTTTCAATACTTTCTTCTCCAATGAGTTAGACACCGCGTAAATAATTAAAAAAATATATTGCGTGCGATATGATCTTGAAATACTACAGTTATCACAGTGAATGCTAACCGCGATCGTATCGGCGAGCATCACGCGAGATCGCGGTACAATAAATGGAGATGGAAAAACAAAAACCTTGCGTGCACGTGGAATTAAAGGTTTTTTAATAAAAAAGAGGAATAAAACATTTCTTCAAAGTAAAAAGCGGCTGGATTAGTCGCGAATAAATTCTTAGGTCACCTCGCCGTCGCGTACGTCGCCCTGCGTGAAAGACGATCTGGTTAAATAATCGTTTTCAAGCTTCCGCGAGTGTAATTACCTGACACTTAAGTCGTCTGTCTTATAGCGGCAGCATAGTTTACCAAGCAGGGCTTAGAAACTTGTTCACGCTTTCTCGATAATTCAAGTTTTCTGTCGAACGGAACTTTCTACGGACCTACCAAGTGCCTGAACATTGGCACGTACATATATCAAGCATCTAAAATTTCCAACGCGCAGCCATCCAGTTGCTATCTCCCATAAAGTATATAGGAAGTTACACGGAATTTGCGGGCGAATTACACTTTCCGTCGATTGAACTTCGATCGTTTATTAGCTCAAGGAGTGATGTAACAGAAAGGGAGATCTGAGTTTGGTAACGAAATAATTAAATTACACAAGGGTAGTCGAAATAAAATTTAAAATTGACTCGGAATTTCGTACGTGATCCCGAGCTGTATCTCAACTATCTTCTAAGGCTTTACCAAAGAAAGTCGGGAACTAGGGTACGCTATATCCTTCCTCTACACTATACATAATGTAACATGTTTCTCTAATGATACTCGGGAGAGAGATCGCCGACATTAAATTAAAACACTTAAAAAAACAAAATTTACTTAAATAGTCATTGCATTGCTAACAATTTGTTAGATGTAAAACGTCACCGTCTTTGAGGCTTTTTTTTATTTTTGAAACGGATACATTCTTATAATTTCACTTTAATTTCATACTCATTCTGCAAAGTTAGATAAATATGTGGTGCGATTTAAGAGTGCCTGGAAACTTGAAATTGGAATACGTCTTTCGGTGCCTATTTATTTCATGTCTATATACATTTAACCCAATTTTGGATTTCGAAAACCTGATATTTTATATTTACATGAAAGTGAGACATGAAGAGAACGGTAAGTATTCATTTACTGTGAGAAATCACTAGCTACTAACGAGCACATTAAGCAGAGAAAATTGTTGAGCCCGTTGCGATATTTGAGCCTAATTTGCTGGACCTGGAGGTAAGTATCAATTATTTGCGTTTGCTATTTAGCGGTTGCGCAATTCTTTGTTAAACACAGCCGCAGCGTATGCCAGGGTAAACGATTGAATAATGCACGATGTTTCGCCGTGTGAACGAAAATCATTTCTTCACTCTTTAAACAATATTCCACATACTGAACCAAGTGCTAGTAATTGGAAAAATTTGCAATACTTTGCTTGCACGAGAATGTTAGCTAAAAAAACAAATTTGGGTAAAGAAAAGGAGTGCATTCTTGAACGTTTTAAATATTTACGGCGCAATAAGGAGTTCCTCTCGTTTGAAAAGCTTAGCAGAAAATGTACCAAACAATCTCTATCGTATCATAATATTAAAATTTATTCCTCGTGTGTTCCTTTGTACAATATAGACGTGTTTCAGATTTATTATAAATCTTTCAGAACTCTAGAGACCCATCAAAACTAATACGAGCGAGCTATTTGCTGCAATGATCCTTTAATCGTCTCAAACATTTCAGTTCACGTAGATTTGTTAACGAGGGTATAGTGGGGCGCGTAATGCAGTTGTTAATTTGCTTCTTGTTTACGTCGCTGTCAGTTTCAATCCCCGTTGCACGTTTTCGCATAACCGTCGATTATCGATGTAAAACGACAGGCGTTGGGGTTCGAAATACAAACGTCGATCAGTCTCGCGGTAAATCATCCGTGTGTCGCGCGTGTATTTACACACACGCGAGCTGGAGGCACGAATGAGTGTACATTCGCGCGACGCTTAAATTATTTTAGCATTACTGCCAGGTATTATCTTCGCTTGTTAGCGTCACGCGCATGCAACTCTGAATTTCGCGAAAAATATCACCTGGTTGGCTGGCCAGGTAAGTTTCGTCCTCTACCGCTAGTTTCAGGCTCTTGTCACAAGCCAGAGCTGACCTGGAAAATCATGGGACGGCCGGGAACACGAGGCTTTTTCGTTACATTTCGAAACGAGTCATATTACACGGTTTTTATATTTTTTTTTTGCGAACCTCTTTTTTGATGTTATACCATTTCTATTTCAATTTTACATGTTCTTTCAAATTTAGCTTTTAAAAAATATTAAATGTCATAGTGACGGATCGATAATATACATAATTTATTGCTTGCCCCGTTGCAATGCTCTCTTTTGTTATTACGCTAATCTTCGATCCGATGGTTATAAAAAGGAAATATTCAACTCTTAATGTTTTTATTGAAAGTATTTTCCCCGCAAAAAACAGTGTTATTGCGATTAATCGATTGTTAATATACAAAATGCAATACCGTTTCATGGTGGTTAAAAACGAAGATTTAAAAAATTATTATTTGCCTTATTTTAATTATTCCATTCGGAAAGAATTTATTTAAATTGATAAGCCACGTAAGATATGAACGTCATATACGCTTTTTCATCTTCTCTTCATATTCGAATGATTTATAGGGCAATCCCGGCTTTACATTAAAACAGGACAGAACGCGTATGGTTTTTTAAAAATCTCTCTTTTGTGTCGACATTTCAATCCCAATATTACGATATTAGGATTAATTCGTTGAAATTATAGTTTATACTTTTATAAAAATTTTGATGTCCCGACTTTATGAATGCTTTCGTTAGGATTATAACAATAGCTGCTACTTCTTATTCGAGGCTCTAACGAGTGGCTTTTATAAATCTCTTAAGGGATTTTAATTTTAAAGTTCGTAACTCCTCTCTCATCATTCTGTTATACAGCAATAGGAAAGCTGTACTTTGTAATGTAATGAGATTGATGTATGTAGAGAATGTAACAGGTTCAAATAATAAAAAAATATTACAATCAAGTCAAAGATTTGTAGTATCTCTCGATTGATTCAAAATCAATCTTTAGTCAATGGAAATTTAATATTGTCATAAATTGCTGGCGTGTCATATTAAACAAGTTGATAGTTTTAAATCACGATTTTCTTAAAACAACATTGATTTAATTCCCGGAAAGTATTTTTAAAGGATATTATAGTAAAGTCTTACCGAAGAAAATTGAAAAAAAGAACGTAATAATTTGATTTGCTATAACATTTGCGGGAATATCTCATTCGCATATAAAAAGAAATCGTGTGAGTCTCGCATTTTCTACGATATTTTGAATTTTTCGGAATTTCTAATAACGCGTAGAACGTCAGCGAATACGGGCACGAGTTTGAAGCGCGGAAAATGGGTTCTAACTAGTAGTTCGTAGAGTCGTGTGAAGCGTAATTTGCTAAAGAATCCGTTAAATTGCCATGAGCAGGGCTGTAAAGGGTGTGCGTTTCTAATGATTAATTAGTGCGTCTTGAACGCGAATGCCTCCCATGCGAGGACTACGTATGAGAAATGGAGGGTCATATGACGCAGGTCGTGTCAACAGTCTTTACGACTTCTTTCCACTATTAAAATTCAATTGGGTCACGATTATATTTGCAAAGGTATCCCCGCCAATGTACAGACACACCACTTTTTTCGTTATGGGTTTCCCTAGGATATTTTCAATGTATTCTACAGAAATATATTGTAAAATGTTTTCCAACATCTCGATAATCGCAATTAACGCGGTACACGACGCAAAATTATTTTTGCACCCAACGAAAGTATGAAATACTAATAGCGGACTCGGTTTCATTCAGCTTTTATCATTCAGAGTTTACCAGAAGTAACGAGACCACTTTATTAGTCCTGAAAATTTCACAGCTGAAACTTTCATCGTGTATGTATACATGCACCACCATTCACTTTTATTATACACTCGTGTACGCGCTAATTAAGATGAAGTTATATATTTCCGCTGCGCGTCCCTTAAATCTCTATTTTAATTTGCAGGGATGTTTATTTATTTATTGCGCACTTACGTGTCGTTTCGTTTCTCTGAAATGTCCTGGCGGTAGATAGAACACCACTCTGCTCTCGATCTCCGATCACGGGTACAATGGGGTTGAAAAGTCAGGTAGGCAATGTGTGCCGCGTTCTTCCGCCACGATTCCTCCGCGACGAGAGCTCGCCCGATATTCACGCTACGAGAGACGGCATGCTACTGCCTGAATCATCCCCCTTACGCCTGCGAGGCACCCCCGTTATTAGGTCGACAGTAGCGCAGCCATGTGGAGGGTTGCACCACTATTATAGTCGCTCACTATTATAGTTGGCATGCATTTCGACCTGCCGCTTTGGAAAACGGCTTGAAATCGTCTCGAAATCGTAGCATTTCGTTCTGTTCTTCATTGTTCGACCACGGACTAAATATCTGCGAACAAAATTAAGGTTTGCATTTTTTGCAACTTAAATAATGTACTGATACTATCACAATTACACACCTCTTTCTCTAACAATTCATAATGATATTAATTTTAAAAAGTTTCTATTTCTTTTTAGATTTTTTTGTTATTTATGTATGTTTATACTGCACATTCTCTGCTTTATGCGCTTTGTAACAGGACTGGCTACCTTAATAATTCGTGACGTAATTTTTTTTAAAATGAAATTGTACAAATGACACGAAGAGTGTGATGCTGTGTAGACGTAAAAAATCTTTAGTAGACGTATATTAAATTGTTAACGGAAGATGTAAATTTTGCTGTTCATATTTCGCGATCAAGTCATATAGATCACAATTAAAAATACTATCAAAGTATATTAAGACAATTTTCATAATTACGATAATTGTGTTTATACATTATTTACTTTTTCATTTTACGTTATGCAAATCTTTTCTTTTACATCAATTGTTTGTTTGATTTCTGTTTGTAAATCAAGCACAATCTTAAAAGAATGTAACGTAGAATCGAATAGAATCGAAAACTGCGAGTATAAAATACGAAAAGGTAGAATGTAAAAATAATGCCGATTCTCGATAAAACGAGTCCGCGACTTTTTGTCTGGAAAAAAAAAGTAAAAATAACTTCGACGAGTACAGATTTATATTTTTGTCGCCTAAATCTTGCATCCGCACTATGTCGGCACTAGCTGTCGCTTATATCGCGCGTCCTCTAATAAATACATCGCTCTCTGGTTTTACAAAACGCACGGAAAGTCGTCCATTGAGAGTCGTTCGTTGAGAAAGGTCAAGGAGACCTTTTTGCGGAACGATACGTGTAGACGTCAATAATTTTTATTTGTGCCCAATCGATGCGAAATGTAATTACATCATCGTTAATTTGCGTCGCATCGCAAATTTCTACTCGCGGCTTTACGGGGTTGATCGTATCGCGACACATTAGACATCACTAACCGAAACTTTAGCAGTAACGTGGAGCAAATAAATAATATTTCGTAGCAAAGCGATCGCTACGATTCTGTTGCATACTTGCAAAATAATTGCGTATATTATTTCGAGCGTTTCTTTCTCATCTTCGATCAAATTCCTCGCGCCTAAGGGATGTAAGATAAACGTCGACTCTCGCAAAAAAGATGTTAAATAGCTCAAGTATTAGATAAAGTATTAGATAAATTTAATTATCCAATTATCGAAGAATGAGTATCTCAGGATAGTGTTTTTAATATTGAATAGGAGCATGAAAACTGTTATTTATGGGGAGATTCCAATGCGTGAAAATAGCACGATCCCTCTGAAGTGATTTAAATACGTTATTTCAGCGGGTAAACTTCCGGGAAGTAATACATATGCGCTGACAAGTACAACGCAATTTTTTATTACGCATCTGGTCTCATGAATCTATCTAAAGTTTTAAAAATGGAGGCGCTACCTGTAATCAAAAGTACATCAAACTTGCAATTCCCTGGTGGATAAACTGCATACAAGTTTTATGCTCGGACGTGTACACAAGAAAATATAAAACAGAAATTAGTTCCAATCTATGCGAATGAAACAAATATTTTTTTGTTGTTGTTAACGAAAATGAGATATGGAATATTTAAAGAGGTTAATTAAGCTAATAGTCTTGATTATTTCGTCATTGGCAATGTAAAAAACTTAAAATAGTAAGTGTAGGATAGACTTTTCGAGAATACATCCTAATTTGCTACGTGTCTCTGGAAGCGCCAAAATTTAATTTTGCTTTACTTCGAGCTTATCTTACCCTTAGATCATATAATTTAGATCTCGTCTCTCTAATATAATTTAGATTTTATCTTTCCAATTTGCGCGCAATTCACGCTATCCAACTATATAAGTAGTTTTCCAGTTAGTTTATTAGTTTATGGCAAAGAACATTAGATAATTATAAAGTTAATTATATAGAAAACTATTTATACAGTTAGATAATTATCTAATGTTCTCGTGCACGCGAAGTTATGCAAGATATCAAATTTTAAATTAAATTATATTTAAGAAAAATATTTTCCATGCAATTTATTTTGAAGAAACATTATATAATATTATCATATTATCTTTCAGAAAAATTTAGTTTCCATAATTTCTACAAATTATTTAAAGACATTTCAATAATTTTTGATTGTACGAAAATAATGCGAAATTTTCTACTATTAAATTCGAAATTTAATTCGTAAAACAATTTTAGTAATTTATATCTGGAAAAGTACTATTCTGATGTTTTTTAAGAGCGGTAATAATTAAAAAGAAATTAATATTTATAAATAATATGAAATTAATTAACTGTATATTGTATTATATTGCTCGTATACTTTGTGAGAATTACTGCCACTTGTGTATTAACGTAGATATTAGCAAATTGAAATTACGTTATCATTTGATTTCATCAATGATGAAGCTGTATATCTGGTTTAACCGTTGCGGTTCTCAGTTTGATGAATTATCCTACAACATTACTGTGCAATTTCAACACATGGCACTAAAGCGACGCGCAGGATCATCTTTCTCGCGAAATTACTTTAGGCCAACTTCTCAGCGTTAAATTAATTCGCCGCGAAACTCATTTTCTAAATGAGCAGTGGTAAACTACGTACCAGAACAAATCCATTCGTTTCAAATGTTGCTCCAGGTTTTTTAAAAGAAAGAGATAATTGTGCGAGTCTCTAAAATTATTGTACATAATATCAGAACGAGCGAAGGTTTTTTTTACTGATGCTTTTTAGTCACGATAAATAGTTTTGCAATATTTTTCTCGTGCTTGCGAAGTTATATATCATTGTAAAGGATGCCCGTGAGTCTGTGTAAGTTCAATTCTTGCAGGCTCGCGCAGAGAATGATTTATAGGCGAAACGTGCAGGTATACAACAGCGGTAGTATCGAAAAAGCTGTTCCTAGACAGAAACATTTTTGTAAGTTATTAATTTAAAGAATAGATAATTTAATACACAGTAGTCAATATTTAATTCATATATCACTTTCAAATTGTAACCGAGATCGTGCAGATACTCTTTCTTCTCATCATCTTTTGCTATAACTTTCGTTTCCGTTGCCTCGTTTGTTTCTTTAATCCTTGTTAAATAATCGAGTATTATTTTGAAAGAATTTAATATTCGATTTCTCACAGAATTGAAAAGTGGGTATTCCTAGTTTATGAAACGGAGAAAATAAAAATAGTTTACTTTATCAAACACGTAAAAATTTTACGCGTAATTTCAATATTGTAAATATGTCAGAAACATATGTTAATATTTTTATTGTTTATGTAAAATATAATTTCTGCAGAACATAAATAAATAAAAAAATAATAAAAAAATGCTATTTACTTTGGCATATTTTTGTACCATTGTATTCGAATATTTAAAATGAAGTGCAAATATTATCGGTTGTAAAAATGATTTGGATTGCAAACCCAAATGTCTTCTTTTTCTTCCTCTATGGTAATCGTCGTACGTGCAAAAGGGAATGCTCGCATGTATGTATTATCTTTGGATCTATGCGACATTTCACGATTGCAAAGCCGAGTATATGTAGATTTCTAGAATGGTGCATAAAAGAGTCCGCATATCTAAAGCGAATATTCTCGGAAAGAAAATTTCCCAGAAAATTTGAATCGAAAAATCGTACTGTAAATACGTTTATCCATTTATGTTTCAATATAGAAAATATGAAACTTTTAATTGTGTCATGCAAACCCTGAGAGATCTTGTTCTCGAGAAGAGGGCTTGCAAGTATAAAGCGTTTATGTATCAAAGCTAAAAAATACCTCGGCGAAACCTTAATTGGTATAGTGAGGTAACTATGCGTAATTATGCTATTGTTCGAAGCTCGTAACTGAATCTTAGCCTTGCAATTACAAAGGAGTTAATGCTAATGATTTGCAAGCCCGACTTCGGTTCAGTTCCGTCCACCTTGTAACTCATGATTTACACCGTTCCCTGTGTGCACAGAGGCAAGAGCTATTATCTAGTTCCGTACCGTCTCGAATTTCAGCAATGTTTATTACCGCCAATGTCAGTTGTTAAATGGTCCAGACAGTTGCACAGAAAGGGATAGGAGAGATACAATGTTTGACGTTGTATCGTAAATTACAGGTAAATTACGTATCTCGAATTATACGCTCACACACGTAGGATGTTACAAAGAACTACCCCCGCCGGCATATTCGCAGGAAACATTTAATGCTACCATCGATACAAAGATATTCGTAATTATCTAGCATTTGTTAATCTACACGCTGGTAAATTCTCATAATTGTCCAAGTTGCCATTATTGTGTGCGATTGTATTAAGTAGTGTTCTCAGAACGGAACGTTTAACGCGATGTAATTAAAGAAGGATATTACCACCATGACTTGTCTTTTTTAAAAGTGTGATGTAAGCCCGCGTGCGTGTTAATAAATGCAAACGTTTTGGCAAATATCGTGGTGATTACTCGTGTCTCTCCAATTGTTTTAATAATTTAATATTCAATGATATAACTAGAAAGTTGACTGTCATAATCTTCTTAACAATAGCGTTTTCAACCACCGCTTATACCAAATGCCGTTAATTTCTGGCGATAGATCTGGATCGTATTCATTTTCTATGGGATTGACTGCATTCGATTTCACCGTGTACTGAAAAAAAGCGATGTTAATAAAATATATAATGAACAATCGAATTATACCTAGAGTTTACTCACGGTTTTGCGCATTCGATTGTAGTCTTCGTTGTAAATTCGCGGTCCGTTCCGGCGGTAAACTGGAATTTGCACGGTACCGTGCAAAATTAATGTAAATACCCCAATCGTGCCATTATTCCGCCCCGGGCCTATCTGAAAGCGCATAAATATACGATCAAATATGGACGCATGACAGATGCGGACGTACGGAGAGGTAATCTCACTCGATCAATATTCGATCAATCAGCTGCATTAAACATTTTGGTAATGTAATCATCGCCCGCTGGAACCATGGGTTTCAATGTGTCGTCTTGATCAAAAAAGTGCCTTGGAAATTTCCAACATTTTTATTTATATGTAGATATTATGTAAATATGTAAATTTATTCGTCACAGGTATATTCGTTTGTGGTGTATGGCCCTTTGAAATCCATGGGCTGTAATTTAAGATGTTTGATGGAAAAGGGAGTAAGCCCTCCTTACCTTATGTTCCCGATCAAAATACTCTTTCTTGAATTTATGTATTTATTATTACCATTAAATTCACATGTTCTGAGCCATACATCGTACCGAGTAGTATATCTGTATTTTTACCATAAAATGCTTTTACAGTAACATGAAGTTTTCTTATGGAAATTTGTACCTCACAAAAGGAACAGCTACACTTCGTGTTACGGTCAAATTTACGTTCTACTTCCATTGCTTAGTATTATATATTGTTGAGTAACATTTTCTTTAGAAATATTGAACAGATTATACATTTTAAAGTTCTCTCATAACATGCTGGCACATCGATAATAGCAGAGTCTGCGATAAGATATTTTCAAAGTCTTACTTCATCAAGTATATCCAAGGTCCACGTTCCTCGAGGATCTTCACCCCACGTTGCGACGGACATGAATTTCCACTTCGCAAAACCAGCATTGGAATTATCCAGTTTTCTTGGACTTAGAACTCGGACTAAGGTCCCTAAAAAAAACGACGTACATAGTTTGCATTAGTAGAATTTTGTGTATACGTAAATGCACAGACGCATTAATTGGAAGAATATCGTGATAAATATATCGACTAATCTCTTTCGCAAGGTCGTATTTCGATTTTACGCAATTTTCGATTTTTCTGTTTTGCGAAAGAGATCAGTCGATATCCTTTTATGATGTGTTTTCATACATTAAAAGAAAAAAAGTTCACGTTAATGTGAAAATGTTAAGTTAAATTTACTTTGTTACACGTTGATTACATACGCATACACATTCTCTAATTAGTTTCAGATAATTAAATACTATTCGTAAAACACGCAGATATTAAATTTATTACAGTTGCATACGAACGTTATTGATTTTTTCTCACATATGTAGCAAGTCTGTAATTTTAAACAATATTACACAATATTATACAATATTACACGACCTAGTTACAGATTTTGTGATGTGAAAGAAAATATGGTTCTTTTCTTTCTCCTCTTTAAATTAAATTTCCACACGAAATCTTAAATTATTTTCTTACAATGAATTTTAATTGCAAGCATCTCTTGATTTATTTCATGAATAGAAAAATTTTGCCATTGTTTATATTGTTTATAACAAACAAAATATAAATATTATTAACCAAGTATGTTTGATCGCTTTCTCACAAGAAATAGAAATAAGATTAAAATAAAATAATATTTTTTAAAATTTGTATTAGAAACAATAATATCAAAATATAAAAGATAACCGACAAAACTAGATTATTTTATTATATTTTTATAAGTGATAGTAATGTAATAATATTTAATGTTTTCTTAGAAAAGTTGAAGTTAAATAAAATTAAAAGTTATAAGAAATGTAAACTAAAACTCTAAGACCCCTTTTTTGAAATTGATCCAAAAAACCAGTTACTATTAAAAATTTTATCACGTTTAAAATGGGTTTCTTTCCCCTCGATTTTTATAAAAAATGCAATGTGATATTGATTTTGTTTGAAATGGAAAGTGCTTTTTCTCTCTCTCTCGCGATAAAATATGACTAGTGAAATCTGTGAATATAAATATATAAAAAGGATAAGTGTGTGTGTGTGTCCCAAAGCTATGATATTGTTGCATTAGATGCATCTGGATGGTTTTACTCATTCTTTTCTTGCATTTCAATACATTTCGGATTTCTTTCGGTATTCCGATGCGAGTGACGTCGTCTGTCGATAACAACCTCAATTGAAACGTGTACGGAATTAAATAACGCATCGGCCAACGTGATGATTGGTATCTATTCGTTCGTGTCCACGTCTGAAGCATCGTTCTATCTGACACGAAGTTATAGAGTTCCTTTCTGACATTTATTGTACATTTATAAAGTTTATATAGTAACGTACGAGTATGTTACTAAACGTGGCAATCTTTATTGAATAAATCCTATTTCTATTCAATTCTGTCCCTCTTCGAATAAACAGGCCGGCATCGAAGTAGCATCAAATTGAATTTCCAGCTATAAATTGAAGTAAGAACGTATTTGTGCTGTTAACTACATTTGCTATGCGACACAGAAACGTGACTTGCAATATTAATGTAGGTATTAATTCCGTTGAAATTATCCGTTCGTTATTTGCCGTCTTTCTTTAATAGGGTTGTGTTATATCGAATTGTGCAACACTCTGATTGATAATCTCGAAACTGCAAAATATCTATTCATTCCGTAGTCTTAGAGGAATTCTTTTAAAAACTCATTTTAATAATATAATAGGATATAGAATTTATTTTTATGGCTTTTTTTTCAATTATTTTGGCGCTTTACTTTACTTTTTAAATTAATAATAAAATTTAATGTCATTTAAATGATATACCTGTGTGTATGCGTATGTATAGAATATATACATATTAATTTTGTTGATTACTTTATTCTTCATATTTTTATATTTCTTTCATTTGCATTTGTTACTTTTCCCTCTTTCATAAACTTCAATGCAACAATGGATAATAGAACTCGATAAATTCAGTTGACAAGCGAGTTTCTATGAATGTAGTTAACTTTTATTTACATTTAACCTCCGGGAATATTCTCGGAGAGCTCCGATATAATTATAGAGAACTTTCCTTGCTAATATTTTTAGAAGTCTCTCAAATTTCCTAAGAACGTAGAACCGCCCATTTCGCGACAATTCTCATGCTTCCCATTCTCATTCCCTCGTCTTTCCGTTCCTTTCATTTCTATAAGTCGGACACAAATGAGGATTGACGTCTCCAGAGGTGCATTTCAAATGACACATAGCCGAGTAAACTAACTCAAGAGACTAATGCGATCCATTTGTTGCATAAAAGTTTTATTAAAAGTAACGCAAGAACTTTTGTGTTTTTCGATGGTTGGAGGCTCAGAAATATGAAAAAAAATGCTATTCTCTGATCTCATTGCGCATATACATATAAATGAACTTTATTTACCAGCCAAGACACGTAGAGGGAACTTTGAAGATATGATAAATGGTTGAAAAGTAAAAAATGTAATACCTGAAGGCGCAGTCAGATGTATTTGCAGTGCGCCGCGACGAGAGTACTCGAGATTCGCCTCGATTTCCACGTGCTCCAAAGAAATTATTTCGTTTCCCGATGTCCGACACATGTTACCAGCATCGAATTGCAATTTCTTGGAATTTCCATAAATCAGTCTGGGATCGGCGCTGCAACGGAAAACATTGCATATTCATGTGTAAGCAAGTGGGATTTTGAAAACAAGCATCTCGTGAAACCCCGCCGAATATTCTTGAAATATTGACAGATCGCACGAAGAACCCGGGGGCTTTCGTGTATAGTTCAAATTTGCAGAAACTCTTTGTTCAAACAGTTCCCATTTAATAACACGCAAATATATATAGTACGCATACATAACTAATATCATTACAAACCATTTCTTTGACGTTTCAAACACCTGTGTCGAAACACCTCCTAACGCGTCATATTACTAAGGGGGAATATTGTTAAAATTATAGGTAAGAATGTGATAATATTGTACGGCACAGCGTAAAAAGCCCGAATTAATGAAGCTGCCTTCGTGAGTATCTCATCGCTCACAGAGGGATTATGAGAGTAATCGCAAATGCCTCAGCGTGAAGTAGGTAACAACGCGGACATGAAACGAGGTAAATCCTCAAAGTATGGAGCTACATACGTGTGTCTGAATTACAGGGGTCGAGAGGACGTCTTGTAACGAGATTAGTGTCTATTCTCGGTCGCGCGTACGGTCATGGCTATTTTAAATAATCGTGCATTGAGCGGTCTAATTGCTTTCTGAGATGTTAAATAAATTGCGCTTTCCAAAAATGTACTTAAAAAAACAATCTCCCACAAAAGATGCTCCATTTTCTCGCTTCTATCGGACTGTCGTTACGTAACGAATGAGGACTTTTACGATCTTGTTGAACTTAACGATGCGCCTCTTATCTTGCACTTCTTCGAGCATCCGCAAATGTCTCTCCGAAAAAGGAGGTCGCCGTACTCGGAAAGTGCGATCCTCGGGGATTATACAAAGATCGTTATTCTTTTTGTACGTGTACATTAGGTACATAAAATAAAATTTAATAGTCCAGCGTAAAACACCAACCAACAGTTACGTAACATCATATTATAATTCCTTACTCAACTGTTATGTACTATACACATATTATAGTACATTTATACTGTTGAGTCATGGGAAATTATAATATTGATGTTACGTAACTTTAGTTGGTGTTTACTGGGGAGGTGTTCAATCCGCTTTAATATCTCATCATCAATCCACGTTAATATCTTATTTAAATTAGAAAAAATCCAATCTCGCAATTACACACGGTTTTGAGCAGCCGAGATAAAATAGAAAAAAAAAGCGAAGACGTGTAAATGCTACGCCGCTTTAATAATTTAAATATAAATTGCGCTAAACGCCGTGCAAATATATTTGCTTCTGCAAGCAAGAGCAGAAGCATTTAATCAATTTTACCCGTACGACCTGTGCTGCCCATTTAGTACGACATTCGCGTATCGCGCAATTAAGCCACCGCCCTAAATCCGCTGAACTAATTTACTCACATGTACGCGTTATCCACTTTGCAAACAGTTTTCTCCGGCACTGTCGTCCAGTTATAACTCGCCGCTACCAGGGCGTACGCGTTCATGAGTCCGAAACCGAAGCGCGAGTTGAACCAAAATCCAGCCGCATTCTTAAACCAGCCCGGATTTTCGCTGGAAAATTTATGCAAATATTAAAGCCCTCATTCCGGGAAAGAAGTTGCCGTAAGCGTATGTAAAGTAGGAAAATTCTTCTTCCTCAGGCTCCTTTCCCCTCGTTAAAATTGCTACAATAATGGAGGTAAAATGATATTCGCATTATTATTGAAATTGTTCGACGCAACAATACCGCGGGATTTACGAAGAGTATTATTACGACGAAACTTGATATCGGTATCTTTTGAACGCAAATAAAATATTTCGAAGCAGCAATTGTCAAATATCACGTGTATACGAATAAAATACGATTATAACTAATTCTCATTAACGCGAATGGAATACGTTATTGCGAGAGCTATCGTGATCGCTCTTATAATTTACGAGACGACAATAGAACGCAATTAGCACGGAATATAAATTACGAGAACGAGCAATAACGGACGGAAATATGCATGAGCATCCGCATACGCGGATCCCACTAGGCTGATCGAACAACAATTTTTCTTCCGCCAACGTATGCGCGACCTCGTTTCTTTGACAACTATTCGATAAAAGTTACACATCATTGTTTGAAATAATTTTCACGCACGGCACAATTGTGACTTATGTGTTTGACATTGTGAAAAATGTGACAAATATATTTCATGTTATTCAAAATGTCAAAAAATTATTTCGAATTTTCCAAGTGGATCAAATTATTTCCACAAATCTACTTGAAAAGGTCGGAAAAAGTGTTTAAAAGCAATTACGATTAAGTTTCTCAGAGGCAAAACTGATCAGCTCGATAAAATGAAAAAGAGAGAAAATTGACGAAATCGTAATCTAATCGCAAAAATATTGGAAGAGAAATTGGGCCGCTTAAATATTGGAAAAGAAGAACTTTGAAAAAAAGTAGAGTTGGCTCGGCTTCCGAGAGGCTTGATTATCATTCAACATCGTGTTGCTTCGCGGACCCTCGACCTCACTTGTCAATCACGGCCGATCGCACCGGGAATTTTTACGGCAGAAATCGAGAAAAATCATTTCACCTGAATTACAGTTTTATATTGCAAACGACGCCGCGACCTATTCTGCCGCAGCATGAGAGAATAAGAGCTTAAACTGGCACAATTGCAGATACACGTGGCCTGAATTGCTATTCGGGAGACGCTCACCGGAGAGGACTGTATTCCGATGACCAAGCTATCAGATGTTGAATGTCCCTCCACGTCAAGTTCTCGCTGTAAAAATAAAGAAAAGTTAGTTCGGTCTTCGACTGGAATATCGGTAATATATCCACTTGCCGCTGAAATAACGTCTTTATTTCGGGCCGTAGGTTAACCGGGGATAAATTAAAAACTCAATAATATATTTTCACACCTGAGGTGTATCGAATATTGCACATTTCACACCTATTGGTCGTACATATGTAGTTAAGAGACAGACCACGAAGAAACATTTCTGTTTCAAGAATAGAACGAGTAATTCGATCACACAAAAAATAATAGTAACGAAGACTACCTTCGATAAAAAAATTTCGTAATTATAATTTCTCATCCAAATTAATTCTAACATGTGTGCGAATTTTTAACGAAATATTAAAAAGTGGCCTCCAATATGTACATCGTCAAAAATTACCAACTCAACTTATTTGTTCAATGTACGTTCTGCTTTATTTTACGTTAATTACTATAATTATACTGTTTGTTCTGTTATAATTGTTATAATTATACGCTAGCGTATTCTGATAAAATTTCAATTTCAATTTCTCGAGTTCATGAGGCTCGGAATTGATGGCGAAACGTGTGCTAATAGAGTGAATACCGTTACGAGAGAAGAAAGTTTACGTCGAAGTAAAGCATCTCTTTTCATTGACGGCGTAACTAAAAATAAAACGTAGAGTTGGGTACTAGTAATCAAGTTAGCGTTTCCGGTTTCAAAGAAAAGTTTTCAATGGAAGATTGCTGGGAGTATGTTCGTACTTTACTTGCAGCGCGAGAGCCAATATTCCGGCGGCTAATGGGGCGGAAGCTGAAGTACCCGTGTGCCTAGTCGTGCAGGTGTTTCGTAGATCCGTTGTTGCCTGCGCAGTACAAATGAAAGCTATTAAATTATTCGGGCGTCTTTTCATAAAATAGATCTCGTTCCTTTCATACGCCGATATTTGTCGTTCGATTCCAAGGCAGACGTTAAAAAGTCGAATCGAAATAATTGAGAAGATGACTGTCATCTTTATTTTGCAGACAGTTTTAAGAGAACATTTTAAAATATTAAGATATTGCGCGCCTTGTAAATGTCTTATATGTTTTCATCAATAAAGCATCACATGAAATTGTCAACTATTTTCAATTCAATCTCTACCTCCTTTTAATCGAATTTACACATCACAGGGAAAGACCAACGCTTACTATCATCTGGTCATGATACGCGCCGCTGCTGTACGTCGTAGCGAGAGTAGCAGGACATCTTTCCCCATACCAAGGAAATCTTCCGGTTTGACTGGCTGATCCGACAGCCACAGTGTATATGCTCCCAACGTATCCATCGCATCCGCAGTCATCCGACTTGGAGCCACCATTTCCAGAAGCCCACACATAAATGTTACCTTTGCCTTTTCGACCCTGCCAAATATTCAAGTATTAACATTGGCGCGAGCGATGTCAAAGTAAATTAATTTACAAAGTGACAAAACTTCCAGTTGTCTCGAGATTGCGAATAACTTACTAAGGCAAATAATGAGCTAAGAGATAAAAGAAAAATTATGTACATTCAAGCACCGCTGCTGACATTTTGGAAAATATGCTATAGTTTCGCAGAAAGAAAGATGCTGTTGCATAAAAGATGCCGTTATAAATATGCACAAGTAACTCGAATCTCTCCCTCAGGCCGTTGTTACACTCTTCTCGTCCATATTTAATTCTTGAAAAGAAATGAGAAGAGGACACTTTATAAACGCGAGTGTCTCGCTAGCATCTCTTTGATGCCCGGACTAACGTCTGCCGATAACATTAAAGCTGACACACTTTTTTGGAATCATACAAGACGGATTTACAAGGTAACAAAATCCTTGATAAAAGTTGGAACACGTAAGAAATTTCGAGTCTTGCATATTGCATTTACGAGGTCAAATGATTCTCAAATCTTTTCTCGTCACGCCTTCCTAAGTATTTTTAATTTTAGTCCAACTCTCGAGTGTTAAGTGAGTTGATAAATCTTTGAATTAATAAAATCTATAGCAATTTGTTAACTCAGAAATAAACTTGATTACCGCGAGACATAATTTATTTTGCCGGACGTTTCACGTAGAGTACGCAGTTCGCAGATAAGTCGCAAGTATTGTGAAAAATTGCGCCAGTGGAGGGATAAGTTTGTAGGAAGTGAGAAAGCGCAACAAGGAAAATAGTTTAGAATTTTCTGCAGTTTGGAATAATGATCAACAAGTAACGTATCACCGTGGCAAACATAGTTAAAGTTTAACTACAACTAGTTAAGCTTAGTCGGTGTTAAAAGCTTGTTTAAACATTAAATGAGCAGAAAATCTGTTTCACTCTGACGTAAAGTCAACCCGCTCGTAATCCTATTAGAGAGACTTTCAAGTACAAAACTCATATCTCCTCTTCTTTTTTTCATGAATTTTACCAGGAGCAGAAAATAAATGTTTTATTTGACAAAAAAAATTATGAAATATAATGTGCTTATCGCACAATTTTCGCTGCACTTTTAAGGGTCAATAATAGAATCCAACAAAGCGTAGCTTTAGCTTTTAGGATAATCTATTTTCAGCCCCTCAAATCCTCAAATCTAAATTACTGCAGTTATAAAATCCCGTTTGTTAGAGAAAAAATTTTCTACTTTAACACGTTGTTTATTATAAAATGTACTAGTGGATAGTTTGACGAACTTCTGTCACGCCACGTTCGAGCGCCTCGACAGCGAGTCTACCAGGTGCCTCCAAACTTTTCCCATCGTCCGCCGGTCCCCAGGAAGCCGTGTAGATGTCAATAAGTCCTGGCCTGTATCCCAGAGCCTCACCTTCCACGCGGTCGTTCACCAGGCCATCGAGTAGCTTGATACCACCTACGGATGCCTCGAAAGCGATACCGACGCCACACTTTTGGTTGTTGGCCTCCATCGCTATCTCGCCGGCACATCTGGTGCCGTGACCGTTCATCCCTGAGGAGTAGTTGAATTTGTAATACGATCGTGAAACAGTAATGTTCAATCGGGATCGACGAAGCCCGCCAAAGTACGCCGTGCACGAGGAGAGAAATCAAATGATGGTAACATCTACGCGTGGGAGGTCTTAAGATTTCACTCCGTAATACACCGCGCCCGACTTCGAAATTTAGAACACAACGCGTGTAATTTTATGCGGATGATTGCATCCATTGATAAAAATCCAAGCAGCGTTCCTTGCAAGTAGTTATGTAAAGAAGAATTTAAACAGCTTCCACACGTATTTTATTGCAAGTGAAATTCTGCAGAGTGTATCCTTCCACTGTGAAAATTGTCTATAGAAGTGTAAAGATGTTTTTCAAGAGAGACAAGAATTTGATCGAAATAATACTTATTAAATAACGCTTTAAAGTTAAGTTAATTGATTATCAATGTTAAAATTTCATTTATTTAAATGCGCGACAGTCAAAGTCAGATCGCTTGCGATTTGCATAATTGATTTTACTCTGTACAACTCTGCAATTAATTAATAATCGGATAGTAGTAAACTTGTGAATGGATTGATTTGAGGATGAAACGACTAACCATATTCGATCTGGTTTCACGCAAATTTCATTAATATCGACACGTTAACACTTTTACCAGCGGGTGAATTATTTATTAGACCATATTGACCGAACTTGTACGCCGTTACTACATTATTCGAATGACCGAGTTACAAATACCTTTATCCTGTGCTTCATCCACAAAAATATATAATATTACGTAAACGATAACACTATGTAAAACTGTGACAATTGTACATCAAAAAATTCTGCGTGAAAAGTCTGCTTCTGTGGAATATTTAGTATTTCTCTACATTATTTGTAATAATAAAAATTGTACGTTACAAAATAACATTTATACGGTTTTGAATAATATTCTCGCATTGTAGATTTAATATAACAGAATATTATTTAGTTAAAAATCTGATTCTGTATAAATATCAAAGCATCAATAGTTTCTAGTATAAACACGAAAACGATGTTAAATTAACAATCGTAGGTAATAACTCTACATATAGATTAAGATTAGAATAGTTTATGCGGATAGCGCAAAATTCATGAAGCTTTAAAGTAGCGAAGTTTTCTGCAAGTGAGTTTTCAACTAATTTCGCTACCAACTGGATTATGTATATTGATTTAAAAGCATTACTAAATGCTGTTAATGCGTTTTACTTGATGTATTATAAGCTATTTCAAGCGAGCTATTGCACTTTCGTGATTTAAATAACGTTAACATTTTAATTTATTAAACAAGCATGCAAAATACATATAGGTACAATATGTATTTATAAAAACATTTAATAGAAATTACCTGACGCATCATATCTTGGGAAAGGATCATCATCGTTTTCATTTATGTCGTAACTAATGGCCGCGTCCTAATTTTAAATGTTATAATTAGAAACAGAATTAAGGTAACACATATAATACAATTTTCTCCCGCTATTTGCCAAAATTAATTCATTGTTCTTCTTTAAATGTAAAATTGCGAAAACATATACATATAGATTTACTTGAAGATATAACATTTAATTTTAGATATACGTTTAATTCGATATAAGTATCTAAATATCTAAATATATAAATGGTAGCATGATAAAGTTATGTTATGGCATTAATGTACAAACAGAATAATGTTCTCTGGTTTAAAATAAATTCTTAAGTTACTCGTTTCGTCATCTATGAGTCGAAAACACGAAGTTCGAAGCAATTGTTACTTACATAATTGTTCCGCAGGTCATCGTGAGTGTACTCTAAACCATCGTCGAGAACAGCAATCCTTATTCCCCGACCAGTTATCCCCAGTCGATAGAGAGGCAGCACGTTTAAGTCGAGCTTCGGCAAAGCTTTATTCGTCCTCGTGTCTTGCTACGGCGGTTGATAAAGAGAATTCGTTAAAAATAAAAAATGAGAAAAAGAGTATATGAGCTTCTCAAGAACTAAATTATTTAACTTTCTGAAACGAGGGAGAGAGGGGGGGGGGGGGTTAAAAATTCATGAAATTATAAATTAGTTATTTACACAAAGTAAAGTTGATCACGTCGGCTTCTGAGAGACTCATACACATGTAAGTCTTCATAAAGATTATGTACGTACATTTCATTATTGGAAACATACTGATGTGTGTGTACGTACTTCAATTACGCGTTTTGTAAATGTGTAATAAGTAACAAATTAAATAAAATATATTAATTATATAAAGAAAATTATTAGCTGCATTTATTTGTACTGCTGCAGTATTATATAGCTTTTGCTCTTTTCTAGAGATTTTTATAATTTTTATTACTTTCTTCGGGTTCACGGATTCGGATGTAAAATAAACTAGATTTTTAACATTTTTGAAATCTACATTTGTGTATAAAATTTATAATTCTGAAATTGTATAGAGATGAAATACATGGCAGTATGTATTATCTTTTCTATATTAATTGAAGATGTTAAAATTATTTTCAACTTATACAAATCTTTTTCGTTACGAGTCTCTATTGCATAATCTAGTATTAAAGTATTATTTATTGAAAGATTACAGGACAATGTACAAATGTTGCAAAATATCATTACCAGATACCATTCTTGTTTCCAAAGTTCATCATTGAATATCGATTTATGAGCATCAACATGGTTTTCACTGTTAACGGCATTTGATGTATCTCCGTACATGTTTAGTTGTAGACGTTTCTCTCGTGTTAATGGTTTTTCCGACTCCAAATCGGCTAACGAGATGTGATCGCGTTTAAGTCGTTTCACGGTTTTCTGTTGATCCGCCCAGATGATCTTTCCTCAATAAAACGCAAATTATGTTAAGAAAATTACATCTCCCTCGTTTAATTTTGCATTATACAATTATATTTGTTATTGCAAAATTTATTACTAATATTTGTATGCAGTAGTATTAGTAATTGAGTCGGTTGGAAGAGAAAGGTTACATGTAACAAATCATGCATGTATTGAAGAAAATTGTTTTATAAGCATAATAAAAATTTTTCAGTAGGTGTTGCGCTATTTTGCCTTAAAAAGGGAGTCCCTTTAAACAAGTTTTAATTAAAAATATCTTTCTAACGTGTCAGAACAAAAATCCATTGTTAATTCAGTTTCGGCCAAAATATATCTATCTTCTTTCTGTTCTCACTGCTTCAACTCCTTAATTTAAAAAAAGTTATTTATAGAAATGATTAATTTCAAAGCTCATAGAATTTCGTCTATAAAACGTTATTTGAAATCGTAATATAAGGCGTAAAAGTATTACCTTAGAGTTTGCATCAAGGGCCTTTGCCAAGCGAATATTTCCCCTTTTCTTCTGGAAAGGATTATCATCCTTAAACCATATATATGTGTCCTTGAATCCGCGAACCTGAATGAAGAGATCCATTACATGTAAATTTATCAAGAGGGCCAATGATACGGGTTGCATATTTAATGAACTTGAAGTCGGATTAAGCCTTTATTTAAATTTTTGCTTAAATAGGTGTTAAAACTCCGACCTCCTATCCATTCTCTTTTCCCCAGCTCCTTTTTCCTCCACCCTTTTACCTTTTTCATCAGCATAGATTAATACTATGACACATTTACTTCATAGAATCGTCGGATATACCGTTTATGTAGTTAAATTTTGAGTTACTCAGCAATTTAACATATTCTGTTCTCGTTAATTATATAATTTTAGAGATTTATTTGGTAATATAATTACATTAAAGAAAATTGCTTGTATAAAAGTAACTAATTTTTAACATATGAACAAACGTTATTGACATTACTTTTACATTGGTACTTTTGAAAAATTTAATTATAGAAATGAAAAGTATTAAATTTCTTTACGGTTATGGAACACTTGTAATAGGCAAAAATTAAATATTACCAGAATTATTTAAATTAAAGGTTTAATTTAATTAAAGATTTATTTTAATTTGAAAAAAAAGAGAAGAAAATTGAAACGTTAAAAATGTAAAATCGACACGTTCAATATGTGAATTAAATCAAATCAAATCACTTCTTCGACATTTCGTCAACATCACGTCTCTATCTCACGCGTCGACGTAACAACCCTTCGTTGACGCTTGCGGTGAGGGTAAAACTAGACGTCCCGACGTTCGCGCCCTACGAACGGATGAAAGGGACGCTGCGATCAGGATAGCATACAAAAGCAGTTGGTGGATCGAGCAGCAACTCCTTTGGGGGGAACTATCGAAAGTCTAAATGGGGTATCGTAACGTTATTATTATCCACGGTGTGTCACGTGGCCGGTCTGCCTTCGTTTTTATATGGCATCCGCATGCGATGTTCCGCATGGCGTAAAGCAATATGACAGAGACTGAGCGAGGGTAGAGCGTAGGAGGGGGGACCACCTGGTAGGAAACTGGGTGTCGTTTGTGCAAGGGGGAAGGCTATGATATTTCCGTAACGCATCAGGCACGTGCCGTTTATTTCGAGATACCTCCTAACTGTCCGATCTGCCTCTCCTGGTAATTGTCGATATGCGTTATTCTTTTTGGCACGGGATTGCATATTGACATTTGTATCGCAAATTTGTTTCGGCGATATTATGGCGACAGTTTGATACGCGTATCTATTCTGCACAAATTGTACTTTTAACTTTACAATTGGGCAGTTTAAAAAATGAATCAATCCATTATATACGACAGTTCGGAATATGTTCCGAATAAGTTGTAAATGAAAAATGTTAATAGACACGTTTAATTATTTTTAATACTAATTCCTTTTAATTTTTGCTGATACTTCTGTTGTTGCTTTCGTATGAGATAAATTATTTTTTTAAGTATTTAATTGTTTTTTAAAATAATTATTGTTTAATATTAAATTTGTATTTTGTGGACGTAATTAATACATTGTTAAACACTTGGATATATTGCAATGATTTATACCTGTTTCTATAAGAATTTATGATTAAGTAACTGCTATCTTTACAATATATTATTTGAGATTGTCTATTAATTTGGGCGTATTTCACGAATTCCATTACTTATGACAGGTGGACAATAACGGTTCCTTTCATGCGTTGTGTTTTTTCATGGATATAGATAAATACTAAACGCGATCAAACCCCGCGGCAGAGTCCAAGGAAATTCAGGGCACCGGGATTATAAAACAATAATCCTTTCGTCTGCTATCCTTTTAATCCCATGCAACATGCGCAAAAATCCTTTAATCCACTATCCATCATATCTGTTGTGCATCCGATTGGAAGGAATAAATTTGATCGTCAAAATGCTTCGCTGAACTCGCTGATAAACTACTGAATATCCGGCGGGATATACTTTTCAATACAGCTGTGTATAAATGTTGCACGTTTGCGTATCCGTGATCACGTATGCCACGCACGCCGCATTAAGCATTTAGGATTTTACATCGCGACTCGTGGATCGATCGGAAATCCTTCTACCCTCCGCAAACACAGATCTACAAATGTAAACTATATGAATTTAGTATTAAACGATAGCACATGGTACGATTTATCTTAAAGACAGATTTATTAATATTTTCTCGCATAGCTTAATTAAACAAAGGAAGGAGAAACACTGTATACTGGTATAAGGTTATCTCAAGTCAAAAGAGATGTACGGTTGAATTAGTTTCTTGTATAAATTTATATACTTTTTCTTTCCACTCAAACTGTGCGCCGATTACTTGACGGTCTTGAAGCTATTTATTAGAACAATGAATGCAATACACTTAAATCGATAATTAATCAATTTAACTTTAAGGATGCTAATAAGAATTTATTGCAAAAAGTATCAGCCAAGATGCTTATTACCTTGCTTATCAGCATCAAACAGTTATATCGATTATCGATTTAAATATGTTGGATTCACTGTTCTAACGTCGGTATATTTCAAGACTAATAAATAATACTGACTTACAACGAAAATCAGTCAATCTTTACATAATTTAGGGATCGCTGAATTTGAATATGTTAGTGAACATTTTTTATTATTCCTAGTTTAGATGATATAGAGGGTTGAAATACCCAAAAATCGCTTGGTTGATTGTAACTTTACAGCAAAACATGATAAATAATTTAAAACGTTTCAAAAAGAAGCTTACTATCTACTTTATCAAGAAAAATTTATAATAAAACATTTTTTCTAACATGTTTGAATTCAGCGATCCAAAGGTGATAAATATTGGCAGATCTCGTTTCCGAGACAGAAAATGAGTTAATTTTGTTGAACAATTTTTGTCTAATCGACGTGCGAGAGGAAAAAGTATATAAATTTACATAAATATTAACGGATTACGAGGAACTAATTAATTGAAGGTTTATTTATTATTAATGTAAAATTATACCAATTATAATAATATTTTCTTATTTGTGAAGCTTATATTAACTGTGGCTTTTTCTGATTTTTATTACGATGCTATGGAAAATCGAATTCATTAAACGATATCTGCGGAGGTTTTTTTAGTTTGACATTAATTATCGTTTTCTTTCACTGATAAAACGAAGTCAGTTCTGTACAAGATATCGAACAGATTTTCAAGTAAGTTTTGAAACAACCGATAATAAAATTCCGCAGGAACTTCTACTTCACGAGTACGTGTTCCGTTGTGAAAGGGGTTAATTCTGGAAATCCTGCGGTTCGATATAGCTTCCGCAAACTTCTCCGCCGTAGAATTCTTAAGGAGGTTCTCGATCGGCACGTGAGCATTTCCGACCCTTTTACCGAGCGACGACTTCAAGGTCGCCGCTTTTAACGCGGAATAGCCGGGTAGATAGGGCACGTGCTTTCTAGGGTGTCACGCGGGTGCTTCTCTTAAATTCCACGTGGGAACGCTTCAAACTCGAATTCGTCGACTACGTGATAATGGCCCTTTCCTCTTTCCTCGTAATCGGTAAGCACAGCAGTCGGAGAGAATACGGGAGGTTGTACGGACGTGTACGTGAGAAGCACGAAGAGAAAATCGGGGACGGTCATTACTTCGCAATCAGCGACCGACGAGGCGAATATTACGGTTATTACCGAGTATTACCGTGATATCGCAATGTTAATCTGATACGAAATGGCTTTCCTTAGTAACATTAAGCCGAGAGTGTACATATCGGGTTTTACTTAAATTAACGCAAACCAGTTTAATTTCATCCAATTTACTTTTCTTTAACAATTACACCAGGCAGGTGCTGTATTCTAAAATTGACGAAGTCAATACGTTCTGTAAAATTGTGAAATTTGAAGTGGATTTTTAGTTGCAGGATCTTTATTTTTTGAAGCCATTGGTAATAAATAAACCGCCGGTTTTGCGAAGTTATAGCTTTTTTTAGAGGTGCAAACAGATAATTAACGCTATTTCAATTTAGTGAAAAAAAATGTGAAATATAATAATACCCCGTTAATATTTCTCCTTTCGGAAAAAAATAATACCTATCCCACGTAAACTTTATCATTTGCTGATTCTGGATCAATTTTTTTTATATATGAAGAAAACGCTAATCTATTTCAAAATTGATTTGATATGCAATTCAATTAAATTTACAATTTGAACTCCTAATTTTGTATTGTCCTGATATCCGATATCTAACAGAATACATAATATTCGTTTAACCCGAGGGGGAAACCGCTGAGGGTGTTGTGGTGTACAGATTTGCGGCATTACTGGCCATTACTAGGCATTGCTAGGCATTTTTTGGGCATTAGGCCTTGCTGGGGTATTATAAAGATAAAATAAGATAAAATAAGATAATAAGATAAAGTAATGCCCACTGGGCATTAGTGGGCATTGGTGTACAAGATTTTCGTCAGCGGTTTCCCCCTCGGTTTAACCGTATCCTACTTGACTTCTTTGCCATAGATTCCTAATACCCATGATTCTCGGAAAAGGATCACCGTAAAACAAAATCTGGTTGCATTAAATAAAAATCTGACAGATTCCACCAGTCGTCTGTTGGAAAATGGACGAATCGGAATTCCTGTAGGATTTGCCAGATGCGTAGTGAAGTCTAGCAAACTTCTGGTTGTGCAATACCGAGCCCTGTCGTGCTAACTAGAAATTCTGTTTGGTTTGACCTAAATACATTCTATCATACACATCTTGCTTGATACAATCGAAGCATTTTTCTCAGTGATTAGATGTTATTCTGTACATTGCCTATCCCATTGTCTTGAGCTCGCGCGAAGCCGAGTTTGAGCATCATCCCACTGCTAATAGTAGTATTTTTCGTGTGCGAAAGCGTCGGTGAGAATCTTTGTGCGCGTAAAAACGAAGGGTGCCGCAAAATCAGTGCCGATCATTACTTCGCGATCAGCGGGCGATCCGTCTTATCGGTATTCAGATTGCGCTTTCTGAGAGGGATGTCTCGTATTCGGTATAGATACAGGAAAATCTGCGAATCGGCGGTCGAAGTCGCTTATAACCCCCTCCGGGCGAATATTGGGCGTGGAGCGTGGGTAAAGGTGAGAGAAATGGGATGAGAGAAGGGTGTACGCGGAGAAAGGGAGGAAGGGGGGAGAGGGAAAAAGAAAGAGAGGGGGGAATAAGAGAAAGAGAGGGAGAGAGAGAGAGAGACGAAGTATTTTCGCAGTCCATTTGTTTTGATCGGATTTCCAACTGTCTCTCGTAATCCCGCACCCGTAAGCTCCCGCAGGCGTCGTCAGTTTCCAATGAAAACCCTAACGTCTCTATCCTCTTCTCCCTACCCGCCCTTGCCCGTTCTATAGCAACCCTCGTCGCCGTTTCCCGACCACACCTTCGTCCCTGTCTCTTGAATTCCTGTGAGCATTCTCCGCGTTCTCCGTGTATTCTGCGTACACGGATGTGTGCACGCGTACGTTTATATGGGGTGTCGTAGGGCATCGCTTGCTCTCTCCAAACTTTACAGACTTGCCGGGTCATATGGAGCTTTTAAAAACAGGATTCGATTTTTTGTTCTTTAAAAAAGATCCCACAAACAAGAAGTTATAAAAACAAAGTACACTTTCTGAAAAGTAAACCACAGAAATGTGGGTATTAATCAAAGATATCGTATTCTTCATTTAATTTCACGTAAGTAATATAATTTAACAGATCTGTAAAACTGCTTAAAATTCACCAAATAATGTATAATAAAACGCTGATACAACTAATGTATATAAAAAATTCATCTCGTAGGATAGCATATAGTTCTGACGACGGAATATTAATAATTCCTGAATTAAAAGCAGCCGAAAGGCACAAATGATTAACGAAATTCTTGTTTTTCATAAAACTTTGAATAAATTTTACTTTATTAGAATTTTTGATTTAAAGTTTACTTGTTAAAATATCTCATTGCGACAGTTTGTAAACGAAAATAATATCTAATCGTACTTTGTTTTTAAGAGAAATTCAGATTACCAAAAGAATCTTCAATCAAAAGTTTAGAGAAAATATGTAATTCGTATAGTGTTTGAGTATTATATTGTTGAGAGGGAGAGAGAGAGAGCGAATTTAGAGATTGCAATAATTTTTTTAACGTTGTCATTTCCCACAAATGCATTCGTATTAACAATACTTGAAATACACATACATATACGTGCAATTTGATAAATGTAAATGAGCAAAAACTCAAGTAACTTCAAAGCTAACATTCAGAGCAAATAAGTTTTTTATTTTTAGCATGAGTTATGATTTATATATACTTTCTGTACTAAATTTTACAATGTAATTAAGCTTTATAATATAAAATTTTATTTGAAATTCTCGAAGCTGTGTGTCAGAATTATTTAATTTTCAACATTAGATAAATTTTCGTAATAAAGCTCGCTCTTTACTTTGCTTAAGCGTATTCAAAAGAAGCAATTTCCATCAAATTAATCAATACATTCTTACTCCGCTTTTCATATATATCCACTTTGAATATTTTACGGAATATTTTACTTTATTCATTTATTCGTAAAAGACTTTATGAAAAACTTGTAAGAATTTTTTTAATAGTTAAAATTGTAGCGTTCAAAAGGATTTTCGCTAAATAAGGTATGACATAAGTACAGTTAAAATATAGGTCAGCGATCGCGTGGAGTGCAGGTGAAAGCTCGCATGCGTATGCGTGACAATCTTCAGATATTGCGTTTGTAGTACATGCTTCACCTTATGTAAGTCGCACATGCGAATGCTGACGTATGTATCGCATGCATGATTATGTACGCGACACGTGTATTTACTGTTCACATTACATAAGCGATTGGTATACATAGCCGTTGTGCTACCGGAAGCAAATGGGCGTGGATATGGATGTACGGGAAATCCGGTTTTTTATTTCGATTACAAATAATTTCTCTTTTTCTGTCTTTCTCGCTGTAGCTCTATATATAAATACAAAATCGAGTTTATTTAATATGTTTTTGTATGAAAGATATAGTTGGATCACAAAGCCATATTCTACTCTTTTTTCTGTGTATTTTACATTAAAAAATTTTATCAATTTGTCTACACATTTTTGAGGGATGTAACGAAGAAGTCCATCACTTTTCTAATTAAAACAATACGAGTTCATAATATTCGCGACGCAAACTTAAAATATATTATTTATTTATCTACGTTTAACTGACTTGATAAAAAATATTAATATTTGTATGCATATGCATACTTTTTTATACAATATTTAATTATTAAATACATTTTGTCAATTAAACTAAGATTGCAATTATATATTTTATTATTAAATACATATGTGTTTAAGTATTTAAAATACATATTTTGTTAATATAATAATGTCTATCTTATAAAAGGGAATTCGAGTTAATCTGTTAAATATTTTTCAGTTTGCCAGATTACTTGTGCAGCTTAGCTTTAGATTTCGAAATGCTACTCTGCAATGTGGAATTTTTCTCTTAACAGCTGAACGTATTGTGAGTGGCGGCCCATGACATTCTGATATACGTGTTACTTGGGATTACGCGATGTCTGGCACTTGCGGACTGCAAATTCAATTACATGCATTGAATTCAACGGAGGGTAGAAGTTCTCGACGATCTACAAGTTCACGTGCAGGTTCCCAAACTGGCAGTACTCACACTTTAGGCAAGCGTTTATACAGCCACAGTGATATGTAGCAGTAAACACCTAAACTGACAATGATACTCTAAACTTTGTTGCGCATGCACAAACAAACGGCCGCATTGTTATCGTAGAGTCTTTGCAATTTAGTATTTAGCAGAAAACGCGCGGATAATAACTGGCATTTTCCCTGTCCTTCATGTTGAATTCAAGATTGTTTCCATTCAAAGCAATAGAGCCGGAAATGTTGTAAATGAGTTTCTACCTGTGGATTTTAACATACTTAAATTTCTTGAGAATTTCTCGTTTTTACATACACATCTGCGAGTGTATTCAATGTAATCGCGTTTCAAAATCGCATAAGAATCGAATTTATATAGTATATAGTAGATAGTTAACCTTTTAACGTTCTGAAAAACGGTGTCTACGATACATATTTAAAGAGAGAAGTAGCTATTCTCGTACGCATATATTTGTATGCCTTTCGGAAGAAGATATCTCGAGAGCGTTGAGAATTTTCAAGGACAACGTTAAGAATTGCAAGGATGCAGAGAAAGTTGGTAATTTTTATAATAGTTGCACTGTACTAGATATAAGTAAGGAAAAATTGCATTAATGTGTTTGACCTTTGAAACTGTATCGCGTCGAAGTCGACGTCAAAGTTAAAGTTTTAATTGAAATCAATGCTACACCCAACATCAAGTGAATTTGATCAAAGAGTTCCCAGCTATTGTTCCATCCAGTCGATCTCGTCCGATTGTTTTGAACTGATTAATGTTATATTGATTATATGTATATTCTAACCTTGTGCCTGGAGCAAACCATTGGCAACTGTATACTGTATACATAGGCAAACAAGAAAATAGTTGTGCAATAGTATCAAAATAATTATCTACAGTGATTTGCTTGCAAGTATCTTGTCGAAACTTTCAGCTCATTCTTAGAATAAATTTATGTCATGATACAACTTTTAATAAGTATAATATTTACATGTTACAATCGTAATTTTGATTCATAAAAGTTGACTAGAAGTTATGTAATTCAGTGTGAAAGCATTATAAAAAATTCAATGAGATGCGAATATAAATAAAATGGGATATGTAGACTTCAGAATTTTCGAAGCAATTTTCGAAATATTGATATTTTTAATATTTTATGTGTGTATGCTTGAAGTATATGTCCCAGTGATTGTCAACATGTCCTAATGATTGAAATATTAATAATATATATTTGCATTTAATACGTCTAAATTTCTAAGTTAAAAGATATGCCAATTAAAAATATTATTTAACGAGCATACAATCATTGCGTCTGTATGTTACAGTCTGTAATATACTGACTCAATGATTGTAGACTCAATAATTAGGTCATGATTTGTTTTTCAGTTCAGTAACTGGTACAACCAGCATTATTTAATATTTTATTAAAATTATAATTGATATTTGTTAATTATTTTATTAAAATTACATAATTTAATTATGTTGATTTTATTTCCTTTATTATTTTTAATTGTTGGCAAAATTTTTATATAAACGTTACTTTTACTGGTAATTGCATTAATTAGTTATTAATATAAATGTAAAACTGTTCTTTTTTATTCGTTTGTTCGCTGGGACATTTATTTTATATAATATTAATTACATCTACGAACGATATATTTATAATATCTTAAATAACAATATTTAAATAAAGCATAAAAAGATATTGGAATTTTATGAGATTGCGTCTATATCAAAGTAGGTACATCAAATTTTGGCAACATCTTGCAGAAATTGTGGAAAATTACATTACAGTGATTTACGCGCTGCCAAATATTTATCATCGGGATATTGGCGTGGGTTGATCTCTCGCCTCGAGATTAAATCTTTTCCGAAGGGTCGAAGGGAGGATACCAACAAAAAGGCACACTCCGGACAGTAAATCGCTGCGACAATTTGTCAACAGACATAATTTCACGGAAAAAGTTCATTGTAGTGTTCAGCAGGTCACCGCGCCATTTATTTCAATTACTGACAAACGCGAAATCAATGAATTACCGTGCTGGTAGTCCGATAATTTACAAACGCATATCATTAGTATTCACGTTAGAGATGTCGTTTAAAAATATCATCGTTATAAAAAATCCACGCTGACCATACACTGGTTTTAATATATTTTTTAAATAAGATATTTTTCATATTACTACAACGCAAATAATTATTACGTAATTTTTAAGGTTCTTAATTCTCTTAAATAACTCTAGATACATTTTGAAAAACGTAACATATCTTTGTATAGTAATTCTCGTATCACTTTTATAATTTTTGTATTTTATGGCGATATGAAGAAACGACAAAAAAAGTGAAGGATTATGTCTTCAATATATTCGTATCGAGAATCATATTACTACAGATTGTACGAATAAAGTACCAGTAAAAAGAGAAAGAAAACGAAGTACGCAGAAAGAGGAGTGGAGGGGTGGAGGAGGAAGAGAAGAAGAGAGAAGGGGGAGGGGGAGAGAGAGAGAGAGAGAGAGAGAGAGAGAGAGAGAGAGAGAGAGAGAGAGAGTGTCCTGCATTAATTTTGTCGTGTAATAAATTTTTTTTCTTAGAACATATTAAAAAACGAAGAATACAGCAATATCAGTAATTAATTAATTTTAAACATATATAAAAATATATAAGAAATGACGAAACTATTGTTTTTTAGTAATAGACACATACTTCTTTATAAAATATTTATTATGTAGAAATTTATTTTGAAATATATGCTATATTATGTATGAAATATTTACCGAACATTTAAAATGTTTTATTTAAATTAAAGCTATGACAATGCGCTCCGGTTTCTGTCTTTCTAAACGCCTCCTACGCTGCTGTGCCTCTAAAATAAAGAGACTGTTTCTGTCCGTTGGCAGGAAAATTAATGTCGGGAAATTCATTCCGACAGTTCTATAACAGATTCTCGATAACCGAATTCCAATTTGCCCTGAGGCATAGACTTGATTGAGCAATCTCGGCCCTTTATAACAGAAGATTGTGCGTAAGATGTACGATAATGAGAAACAAATCAGGGAGGTTTTCGAAGTTTCAATTCCGATAATCGCTCGTTGATCGAATGTCATTTTGTCACATACTTAAACAATTTTATAACTTTTCTGCATAAGTCCGATTATTTTAATATATGAGTACCGTGATAATTAACAATCGCTGCTAACTAACTGCTGTAATATTAATTTTTTTATAGATATGTAAAAGATTATTAATGTGCTGTTAAAGTTGATATCGGTAAGGAGCAATTTAAGCGAGCATATGTTGTAAATGCATTTAACATAAATAACATTCACGATATACTACTTTTGATTACAAAATTTGCGTTAAATCTAAATGATGTATTGTATCGTTTGCAATTTGTGTCATTATTTCAGAATGGCTTAAAGTTCTACACTTACTATACTTTTTGGTCAAATCGATGATGCCGAGCTTTATATATTTTTTCTTTGATTAAGGGATCTAAATAAAAAAGTTTTTGCTCTCCAGTTTTGTCTACATTAAATATGGGTCACGTTCTTTTGTGGTCTCATTTTTTTCATTGTTCTTAAATTGCGCAACTCGCCCCTACTTTTCCTTAGGTGTTCATTGTATTTTTGTTCCAAAAATGCATATACATATATGCAAAGTGTAAATGAATGCGAATGCCCGCAGTATACTGAGCCCGGGTTCGTGGGTTAAGCTCGAATATATTCAGACTATTATGTTTTCAAATATTTTTTTCTTTGGAAAAGGCTTATTTTGGGTTTATATCTGGACGCATCAAAATGCCATCTTTCCTCTATTACACCATATCATAAAATGTGAGCACTAAACAAGTTGTCATTATTACGACTCGTAAACTGACTCGACTCGCGCTCGTTCATTCGTGCACACGTTGGATTATTTAACATTATACGGCGGTGCGGAATAAAGAGTAGGCATATAAATGATAATAAACGCTACGAATTACAAGGCACCCTATCTAGAGGGGTCGTACGACGATTTTGCGTGCGCAATTAAGCTCTTTGAAACGCGTTCATCACTTTTCCATTTGGCCCGTTAACGTCGCGGTTACGTCGCATGCTCCCGGCCTGGTATGAGTGGGCTTAATTATATGAAATAATTACATGTCGTAACCGCGCTGGATATATGCACTTACAGACAACCTAAGAGCAATCTCACGCATTGCGCTCGCTCGCGGATTGCGGTAGACCGCGTGCTTGGCAAAGCAGCTGCAGTTGCTGCGGTACGGTCTCGTGATGCCCTCCTCTCGCAGCCTCGCAGTTCCTCGGTTAAAAGTGTCGCACTTATAAGAGGGGACTTCTGGAGACGTTCAGGAGGTTAACAGAGCAACTACATTCACGTAATTATGCCGGACTCACTAAGAAAACGTGCACCGTAATGTGGGCAGCCAAACACATAGTTGTGGTACGATAAATCAAAAACACCCTTCGAGACACATGAAACTCTTACGTTGAAGAGATTTAACTATTCATCCCATTGTTCGGGTCTTTTCTTTTTCTTTTTGGAGATAAAGGCTATTCACTTTTAATATTAGTTTAATATCTGTTCGTTTCTGTTTATGGCTAAAACTGGAGAAGAATCGAAGACCGTAAAATGTAATTAAAATTAAGATAAGGTTCTTTTTGTTAAGCAATGCTGTTTTACATTGTTGATCAGAAGGAATACGCAGATAAAGAGATCTTTATTTATAAGAATATTTTGTTGAGTGAAGAAATCTTACTAAAGTTACACCCCTCCAAAAAAAATTGTTTCTACGTTTATTACGTATTTATTACTAAAAGAACTTTACAAAGCACATGATTTAGTGTATTAAGTACTTTTTCTTTTTTATTGGACATACACCTTTTTGAAGATAAAGACTATTCACTTTTAATATTAGTTTAATATCTGTTCGTTTCTGTTTGGGACTAAAACTGAAAGATTCGAAGACCGTAAAGTGTAATTAGAATTAAGATAAGATTCTTTTTGTTAAGCAATGCTGTTTTACATTGTTGATCAGAAAGAATACGCAGATAAAGAGATATTTATTTATAAGAATATTTTGTTGAGTGAAGAAATTTTACTAAAGTTATTATCTACCCCTCGAAAAGAATTGCTTCTACGTTTATTACGCATTTATTACTAAAAGGCCTTTACAAAGCACATAATTTAGTGTACTGTTTCTTTTTTATTAGACGTACATTTAGCATTTTCGGGGCAAACCACGTATCGTGGAACAGATGGAAGGCATCGATGGCACAGTGTTCTCGTCAAAGCCAGGGGAAAAGATACGATATCGTTTTGCCGATGCTTTTCGCACACGGCGAGGTAAAACTCGTTGTGTAAAGTGCACGATAACTATACATACTATCGTTTGCGAGTTCTAGGCGGAAATGCCTTACAACCGCGATTCCGTTTTCGGTTTACAGTGCACAGAGACGTTAAGATTTGTATAGTGTTCCTCAAATATGCAAAATTCTACAAATAATACTACCAGCGGTTCAAATAGAGTTTCAGACCTTTGCGCAACTTTAATACATTATATATTTCTATTATAATAAAACTTAATTGATATGTGCACAAATGTGAGCATGAAAAGTGCGGTTTTATATTCTAAACTGTTTAACTGTAATATAAATCGGCAATAAAAGCCGAATCTTTAAATATGATTTACGCGACATACAATATACTTAGAAATTGAACTGTTTGAGATTACACGTACGTCTGCACACGGCGAGATACCCCGAACTACAATGCATTACGAATTCGCACGAAAATAGCGCACTACGGTACGCAATATGCTGCTCGATTTAACACACGATTAACGAGATATTCCTAGGAAATTGGAGTGATATTGCTGCCTCTCCTCGTACGTCTTCCGATATTACGCATCGAAAACTGCAGGGAGCACCCGGTGCTCGGCGGCGTCTACGGATGAAAATAAGGCGATTGCCTGAGACGTTCCCGTCAAAGGAAAAGGAAAAAGATACGATATCGGCCCTATTCGCCCCCGATATTTTCTCTCGGGTTCTCGCGGTGATCTCGCGGCGAAACTCGTTTTGCAAAGTACACCGGGCCCCGAGATCCGCGCGAGAGACGTCTACGAGCGGTAAAGGCGACGTTGGCGGACGTGAACGGAACGGAACGAACGAACGATCAAATGGCTCGTGAGGCTCCCCTTACGGGGATAATCTCTTTGCAGTCATCCGTATAGCAAAGGAAACGATTTGGCGGCCGCCGGCGTATCCAGCGCTCTCGTATATCCACGCTGCCGAAACTCCGAAACACATTTCGCCCTCCTCGGTCAGATTCCACAGAGGTATGTGTACGAAAGCGAGAATACCTCCTCAAAGACTCGGCCAGGCGAGGTGAAAATTTCTTCACCCTCGCGCGACAAACATCCCTTTTTCCTCGACTGTATTTGTAAGCCGAATGGTACCCGCGGGACGAAAACTTTTTCCAGAAATTGGGATACTTTTTACAACTTTCATGGAATGCCGCTGACCTCCAGAGATGGGGTCAGCGTCCCTTGGTATCCATATGTATCTCCGCATCTGTATCGTGCGAATACTTATTAATCCTTTTCCAATAGATATTATCTAACAAAAACGTCCTTTTATCCTTTTTACGAAAATCGCAGAAATCTCCTTGCGAAGAGTGACTGCTAATTTGTAAAACGCGTTTGTCTTTCAATAAACTCTCTGACAAATATTGCATGTTTATTGAATCATTATTACTGTTGACTAAAAAAATCAGTTAAGTTTTCTTTCGTTGGACGTTCGCTGAGTCCAAAAATAAGTTTGTCAAGATATCTGTAACTCCTTTAAAAGTAACGTGAAAGTGGGATGCAATTAAAAGTTAAACAACTGTTTGGTAACTTATGTCAGCCATTTGTGCAACGTCCAATTTTAGTTTAACTTTATTCTCTTTTTATGTGTGTGTATGTGAAAACGCTATATTTTTAACAATTTTTTAATTTTGGTTATTATTTTAACGATTAAACTTCGAGATAAGATTTTCTTATTCGAAGAATTTTTATTACAAAAGCTGAGTAAACTTCAACATTTATCGATATACAACGTAACACATATAATTTAAATAATTAATAGCAATATACGTAATTTCAAATAATTAAATTAATAATTAAGTAATGCATAATATATTAAACATATAAAATATTTTAACTATATGATGTTATTTCATGAATCTTCGAATAAATCTAAAACCGAAAGAAGAAGACGCCATGTTCAAAATTACGTCGGCATTTAGAAATGAAAAATTATAATATATTTACCGCGCGCGATGTATAGTATGTATAGTATTTTAGACACGACTTGATAACGCGGCTTATTGCGCGCCATATGTCAGATATGTCTGACAGAATGTCATCCCGAGATAATCCCCCGAATAAAATCAATCTATATTTAAGTATTCGAGCAGTGACGCAGACGGAGTAATACATACATTTTTTGTCCCCCTCTTCCGCCCCCGGGTAGAGGGAAAGAAATGAAATTAATAACGTTCGATACGTAAATCGGAAATCATTTCGCGATATCGTATAGCCTCGATTAAATAATCGCACGGATCACATGTGATCACGTTCGATTCACATATCGCAGTTTTTGCTCGTTGTCGGGGCGCATAACGTTTAAAGTGGCGGAAATGTTATATATTGTACCTTGTTATTGAGATTCCGCGTACCCCGGCGTTTTTTTTTTATGGTCCTTTTATAATCGCGATGTAATAATACGTTCCGCAATTTTTGCGATATTATACGAGAACGCAGAGGGGCGGGAACTTCTACCACGTCGTTTACGCGAAATTAATAGAAGGCTTTACCGGACCATGGTGTTTGTAGCCGGACTGAGCGGCTAACAGCGACGCCACTTGCGATCCCCCTGGTATCCTGACGACCCACTCCTCGCGATCAGCCACGCTGACGTCGGCGTCGGCGATGAAATTGGACGCGGATACAACGATGACGAGCTGCATAATAACGCGCGCGCACACTCTGCGGAATAAGCCAGGTTTCGAATATTAGCGCCAATTCTTTCGTTCGCGTCGCGGCGCGACGGAGGAAAGAAGATTGAGGTAAACTTGCTAAGCGGATTTCTCGCGAGCCGTCCTGCCGCGGATTTATTAACAATATTCGATCACCGTGGATGCAAAGGCATCGCGACCGCCCCATTTTTACGAGTTTCCTGCGCGATTCTTGTGATTAATAATGCAGTTTAATAAACCTTGGAAAGAAACCGCGGTCAACATCTTCCCGATTGATTATTAAATGCGAGTTAATAATAAATCACTGGAACGCGATTAACGTGGACGCGAAGGCGGCGGTGTCGTGCGAAATCTTTCCTTCGTGGCTCATACGAAAAATGACGTCACACGTCGCGACAGCGAATTTGACACTGCACTCGCTGATCCTTATCACTTGTGGCGCACGAGGCATTCACGTATAAAAACTACTTATCACCCGCGGCCGTGGCATTCGCCGGTACAATTTTCAACAGAGAGAAGACACGCCGTTTCCATTGTCCTCGCAACACGTACCTGACCGTCATGGCAACTTTTTCGACGGGGCGGAGAGGGTGCAGGGCAAATAAATAGCGATCGTGCAATTAATACTTCCGCCGCACTATGGTCACTCCGAGGAATCGCCGTTCCTCTTTCTTATCACTTTCCGTCGCGATACCGTGGCGTCCCTCGAGCTCCGACAGCCCCCACGTCCGATTTCTCTGGCTGCGCGCGTACCGTCTACGCGACTGGAAGGACAATGACGACGGAATTCGTCGGCCGCCGGCTATTGGATCACGAGTGACAAGTGATCGGACAGCGTGCGTGGCAATTAACCGCGATTGTCTTTTTGTCCGTCTGGGGCGAGAGGGGAGCCCCTCGTTGCCCTCACGCCCTCACGGGCTATGGTGGACGAGGCTGAGGGATTGGAAGGGTGGCGGATTAAACTAAGCAAACATGACGTAGCGGACGCGCGTGGGACGGAACAAGCCGGGTGATAACGATTTGTGGGCGATTCTCGACGGCGAGCGAGGCTACATTGTATCGCTATTGTTCCCTATTTTGCGAATCGATCGAATTATTTTACGCTTGGGTCTTCACATCCGGCTTCTAGTTTCCATAGTGATGCAAAAATTATCAGCAATACACACCATGTACTAGTTTTGCACGAAATGTGCAGAAAATTAAACTATAAAATGTGGTGTTGCGCGATAAAGAAGGATGACGAAAGCAGAATGTATTTCAGATAATTTCGATATCTATGAAATGATTAGATAAAGATTCATTATACACTTGATGCTCTGATATCTGGCCTGAAAACGTGTTTTTTTTCAATCGATTGGCATGTTTAGATAAAAAAACAGGATACTGATTGGAGAAGCAATTTAGTGAATAAAAGAATTCAACAATCGCTTTCAAACTGACAAGCGATCGAACCACGTAGACATAGATGTGTGTACGTGGCAATTACTTGGGATGTTGCTCTAAGGTATTTCCTGTTTCCTTAAACGGAGCAAATGAAGATGAAGAAAAACTTGCAAGTTACAGAGTGTGTAATTACTTCGTAATCTACGTTTTAGAGGTGTCGTCAACTTTCATAGCATTAACCTGTTATTATTCTTTTATCTCATTTAATTAAAAATCTAAAAATTTCTCGCATCACTATTTTTTGTTCCTTTTATTCTCATTAGAGAGCGTGGGGAAGAATTCGGATTAATTAAGCGTAAAAGAGATAGTTGCAAAAAATATTATTTGCAACTTATCGTACTTTGGTTCAAGCTATTATATATTTATATTTAATTCGTTAAAAGTTTTGTTTTCGCATTGTTATTCATTAAATTTTTCGTTGTGCTGCTTGAAACTATTTGTAACGCGCGGCGGTGTTTTCTATAATTGAAATAACGTATTTGAAAACAGATGGATGGATTAAGAGCGGAGGCACCATCTATTATCCAGGCAAGTGTGCGCTAGTAATCCGAGCAATAAAGTTCGCCGGCTGAGCGACAACAGGTCGTAAGAGTGTGCTCGGCAATTAGCCACGCTACTTTTTTCCTATTTGTCAGGGATTTCTGTCCTTCTTTCTCTCATCGTTATTCGGCGCGTACTCCGAATGAGAGAACTGAAATTTGCGAATATTTTATCGCATATTCCGAATAACATGATCAACATACAAACTCCGATACCGATAATAATCCACGTGAGATAAAGTATGCGTTGGTTAGCTTAAAAAAATCGATAAAGTTAATTGCAACTGCCGCGCCACTTTCAGTAAAAAGAAGTGATAAGCGTGACATGCAAATATTGGCTCAAGCAAAATTAAAAAAAAGGTTCTTATGTATCTACCTCTTTATAAGAGGTCTACATTATGTACTTCTTTATCTATCTTTTAAATATTCATTTTTCAGTTTTTCTGAGAGTATTAATAATATTGAATGACAATATAACAGCAATATTTTCGCGCATAAAGTCAATCTTAGCTAATTATCGAAGTGCGTTGCTTTCAAAGTCAATTCGCTCAATATAACTGGGCGCATCTATGCAGGGCATAATGAGAATTCAGATCGACACCGTTTGAAACAAGAAGACATTCGTTGTCGCGTCCCACGAGAGTCCGCGGAGGAGAATGGCGTGCGGCAATTTTGTTGGGGAAATTATTCCGAGCCATTGCCCCACGAAATGGGTTAGTTGCGATGTAATTGAGACACGAAATAACAGCATCAAACAGATGCTTTACGTCGCGCTTGCTCCTATGATTTCCCTGCCGCAGTGCTCGGTTGATGTTTGTGACGTTAAAATTAATCGCGCCGCGCGTTTCAAAACTAAACCTCCGCGTCTGTCTGATTGTTAAATTGAAAATCAATGTACCTAATATTCTTGGCGCGCAACGTACTTTTGTACGCTCGATTAATTCTTCGCGCCGCGATATTTATACTCGTAATTTTGTAACAAATGGATATTTAATGTCGGTTAATTATTTCCTTTTTCGTATCAAGTATCCGGAGATTAGTTTGCGTTAACTCTTCATATTGCCTTCATATTGAAAGATGGCAGGTCAGAAAATAGGTTTCTTGGGAACAATCGGAATACTTGAATTGTAACGTAAGCTCGTTAACGTTTTTCGGTATTAAATATTTTTTACTTTGTTATATCAGTAAATTATGATTTTTATTAATATTTTCCCTTTCCGCTTATAAGAGTATGATAATTTCTTTAGCTTTAGATAATTTCTTAAGAATTAAAACTATAAATTTGTCTAATTGTAGGACATTTCACTTACTTAGTTATTAAAACAAGATCTTCTCTTATCTCTGCGTTGGAATAGAAAAGCTAAGCTACGTGCACACGTGTGCGTGTAATTTATTTTTATTATATATATAAATATATAACGTTATGTATAGGGGTCGATAATTTATATTCTTGGGAAGCACTAACAAATCTTCCTCCATTTCACGCCTAAATCGAGAGTGAACATTAAACCAATGTGAAGTAGATACGCGCTTCGCAGGTTACGTTCGGAGTAGCGTAACACGTAAGCGCATTTAGACGCGGATTACCATTAAGTAAACGTAATTTAACTTTCAGGATGTCACGTTTAATCGACCCGCGTTTAGACTATGCGCCGTCGACGTGTGATTCATTTCGAGGCGCATCGTCAGCTAATTAACATCTATATAACATGCGCGCGCTTCATTTCTGATTTGTTTCATTTCTGCGGTACAGTAACTTGGCAATTACGAACGACCGGTTAAATGCCGTTATGCCGCCCCGACTGTGTAATTATGCCGGGCATTCTACAGGCACACGTAGCGAGTGTACTTCCGTATGGATTTAACGTTGATACGGAATTTCACTCGCATATTGCCAGCCCCGCCGGTTTCTGGAGTTGGCCGTCGCCTCGTGGGAACCTTCCGCATACGATTTAAACTGCCCCAAATCCTGGATATAATCCATTTAGGGCCGCCTGTACCAACGTTGCTTAAAGCTAAGTTCAATTAAGTTAATTAAACTTTCCTCCTTCTATCTATATTACAGGAAACGTTACGAGTTAAAAAAGAACGACGCGGAGTCACTAAGCTGGGCTTACCCGATCCAAAGCGTATCGGTGAGATCAGGCATTGTATTTTTTGCCAACTTGGAATTAATCAAGTGACAATGCCGGCGCGCAAATTTAGCGGGCCGCTACCTCGCAAAGATATACCAGAAATACGAGAGAAATGTAGTCTCATCTTATTAAAATTGTGGTTGGAAGAGTCGCCGAGCGCGGTTAATCACTTAGTTCAACGTGTATTAATTATCAGAGGAATTTTGTATGAAAATCCGCAATAAAGAATCCTGTATCATACACGCCGGAATACATACGGAGCGGTAAATATATCCTAACGTTATGCTATCCGACATTTGCTTCCGATGCCGCCCCCTTCGAGTAATTCCACCGACAATGGCCATCGAGGAGATTCCCGCGTCCCCGCTAAAATCCCCGACATGAACATCAGCTAAAGCATTTCCTTATTCGAGTGGAACGACGACGCGGCATACAAATCCGCGTAATTGAAATACGAGCGTGGTCGAGCGGGTAAGAGGCGTTTTACAGTTTTCGGTCGGCGAAACGACTCCACTTTGTCGTTCTCCCGAGGGTAATGCTTATAAATAAATTCGGCCCTTCCTTTTTTACTGTCTGTCCCCGGGATGGATGTATACGTGGGCAGAGAAGACGCGCGCGAAGGGGCGGCCGATAAAAGTCGAAACAGAGAGCCGGCGAGGCGTCGTAAAGACCGTGGGAGGGAGACGAGAATATCCGCCGATAAAAGGGACTCGTTTCACTTCAGCTCACGTTGAATTTCGGATAAATCCTTACCTCCGCATCCTGTCTCTTTCTCCCCCTCTCTCTCTCTCTCTCCCTTCTTTTTTACGCAGATTTTCCCTTAAAGGAACAAAAGAATTACGACGGCGTAACCTCTGCTTTTTATCGACAACTTTTTGGTAAGGATATCGCCCTTAAAACGATGGTCCTCTTTGACTGTTTATGCGAAAACTTCGACGATTGCGGCGAATGATATACTAAATCAAATTGGTCCTTTTATTGGAGAAACAACGGCTATTACAGTCCGTATTGTATATGATAACTTTATATCATGCGTATTCTTGATATATTGATTCCATGTATATTTTAGTTTTTTAATTTTTGTCTATATTTCTTCAATAATTCTTCTATAATTCTTCAATATTGAATGCCGAGGAACGTCAATTATGAACATTCAAGGTTGGATATTTCGGGTCAGTCAGGCACATAATAAAAAGTTATTGTAACGATTGTTTCCCCTCGATTATTTTTGTACATGCTATAAATCCAATACGTCTGCCGGCTCGTAAATTTTGCCGCATTCGTGTGAATCAGGGATCCCAATATTTCAGATTTCACGACTGGAATTGCAACTAGTTCGCATTGTGTATTTAACTCGGGCAGCAATCGAAAGTGGTTAATATAACATTACTGTTTTAAATCCCGTTTCGTTTATACACAGTGTATTATCGATACGATCATATAGGGGCTTATAAATTTGCGTTTCAGATCGAAATCTGTCCACACGTCGGTGGCATTTCGTCAATAATTTATACGCGATGTGCCGTGCACTAACCGTGTCTCGCCCGTGTTCCGTTATTTAACGATAAAAATGCAAAAATGCGCCAACGCGCGAAATCGCGCGGACGCGCGATACGCCTATGCGATAATTTTGGAATTTCACAAGTAAAACATACAACTCGCTCGCGGTCGCGCATTAATTTCGCGTTAGTGCACCCCGCGCGCGGTGCCCCGACAGTTTTCAGATAATTTCATTACAATAGTTATCGGAAGTTCGTATTCCATTAGGTAACTCTGTGTATTTTGTGTTCACCTCCATCCCTACGCCTCCCCCTACGTCCTACACCTCCGGGTATGGTCTATTCCCATATCACGCTCGTGCCTACTCGCGTTGTGCAAGTGCGAAAGTTTGGCGAGTTATCGATACAAAAATTTCGCAACGCGAAAGAAATTAATGTTTTCGAGTATCTGCGTCCACGGAAAACATTTCCGGATCCAATGCAATTACACTTGAATATATTAGGATCGATATAGCGCCAATCATATTTATTATAGAGAGAAAGGAATATTTTAATCTGAAATGAAAAATTCTAAACTCTAGAATAAAATGACAGTACGCATCGTCTTTTGTCGAATATCGTGGTGCCAATTTCGTGCGTTGAAGATTGGAGGGAAAATTTATTCTAAACGCAAGAATATATAAACTTACATTTATACAGGGTGAGTCTTTCCATATCCGACAAAATTTTTGAGAAGGTAGAACGGATCGAGATGAACGGAAAAGTCCTGTACCATTTTGCAATTTTCGTAATAGTTAACGAGTAATTAATTATTAAAAATCGTTGTCTTAGGCCGGCCTACCGCCCAATTCGAGCGCGTGGCAAGATGTGACCGCCCGGCGATCGATATTACTATGCGCACATCTCGCCA